>NC_143070.1:30995000-31145166 GCF_052426305.1 Pelodiscus sinensis
CTGTGCATGGTACCCATTAACACCTTGCAGCATAACAGCTCTGCTCATCCTCCCAATACAGTTTACCATTTTAACAACTCCAGTGACAGAAGAGAAATAATTATTCTCTCTGCTGGGAGCCCTTGGGTGGATACTTACCCAGCAGAGGCAGCTAAAGTGAGAGGAAAGAGATGGAAACTTCCTTCCTTCCTCCTTTCTAGTCTCCTGCTTCCCCAATACCTGCTCCAGATCGGGGAGATGGCACCAGCCATCAACCCTACCTTCCAGTCTACGGGGCAGAAGAGACACCCAGACACCATGGAAGGATGGGGACCTTGGTGTTGATGACATGGAAACGGGACAGTAAATAGAGTCACTGGCATGGGGGAGATAGGGAGAAGTTGCAGGGTTTTCCTGAAATACAGGGGAATGGGTCAGTGATGTGTGGCCAGTAGGGAGGCATGCAAGGAACTTATGTTTTCCATGCACTCTGTCTACACAAGATGCAAAGTGTGTGACACACTAGCTATGCTGGAGGTTGCTAATGATGTGACCAACCAATTATCTGGACCGTTGCAGAGGGGTTTGAAGTTGTGATTGGGCTAATCAATTTTCTCTCAAATCAACTGCCCAGTGAGACCTAGAACATTCCTTGAATTTTTGGAATTGACTCCTGATTCTGATCCCCCTCCCATCCTATGACTTCTCCTCCTAGCCCCACCCCGTGGCCACTGAGGGCCCCGCAGAAGAGGCAGTAGGACCACCTGAGGCAGATGCCAGACCCTGTCCAATCCCTGAGTCTCTCCTGCTCCCCGCCAGGTTCTTTTCCCAGTCACATTTACTCTCAATTAAAGAAAACCAGCATATTCTTTCAAAACAAAAAGTGTGGTTTATTGTGCGGTTGATGTATTCAGATGCCTGGTGGCTGGCGGCCCGGATGGGGATGTTGGTGCCCCCTTCAACCCCACCCACACACAGTTGAGGATGCCCATGGCAACAAAGGCGGCAGTGATCAGGTCCACATCACCGAGGTGGATGACCCCATGCAGCAGGATGGTGTTGATGGCCCTCACCACCTGCAGAAGGAGAATCACAGGGGTGCCAAGGCCCTGGGGAGTTCCCTGATAATAACCTCCTTCCTTTTCCCCCTGCCCCCACACACCAGAAGCAACCTCAATTTGCCCCATCCCCCATTAGGGATTTGTGAAGGCGGGACTGAAAAACCTCCTGGGGAGGGGGCTTCCACCACCACCTCCCTTCCCTAGGGTTCCCCATTCCAGCAGTTCACCACCCTCTTGGATTAATAGCCCGATAATGTGATACCTGCATAATGAGTGCCCTGACGATCAATCTCCCCACACCGAACTGGGTTCCAGTGCATCGGTAGCTGTCTGGCATGGCGAGCTCCCACAGTGCAATGATGACCTGCTTCTGGAGAGGATGGCAGGTCTCATGTGGATGTCCCATCACCGGAGGACAGGGGTGAGCCACCCTCACAGCTCCAGGAAGGTGCCTTCTGTATGCAGAAATTCTGGAGCCATTTCTGGTTGTCCCACCGCTCCAGGATGATCCAATCTTACCAGTTGGAACCGGTATCCATTTGTCAGTAGCAGCAGTGCACAGTGCATAGGGAAGGGTTGGAGGGGTTGAGCTGTATGAGCAGTGCTTGGAGAGAGGAGAGGAAGTGCCCCACAATGTACTGGGGGTCCTGTTCCTGCAGGGCCTCGAAGGCAGCTTACGGTAATTGTGCTATGCGGTGCAGCATTGGATAGAAGAGCTGTCGACTGCTTGGAGGCAGGTCTGACTCCACGGTTGGAATGCTGAGGTGTCCCCAAGGGCAACCGGAGTAGGCACAGAGAAGGCTTTGCTGTCCCTCAAGGTGGTAGGCAAAAGTGAAGAGCCTGAGGCACAACTGTACAGGGGGTCCCTTTAAGTACCAGCCTTAGAGAGCCTCAGGCAGTAGCTCTACAAAGAGAGTGCAGTCCTGATGCCCTGTCCAAAGTGCTTCCAGGTGGCCTTAAATGTGATTCTGCATCCAGTGAATGTGGATGTGCTATTTTGAAATAGCTCAGTGCTGGTTTGATGGGCATTTGTTGTGTAGATCTTCTGGAGCCATTTCTGGTTGCCCCACTGCTCCAGGATGATCCGATCATTATTTTGAAATAAGCTATTTCAGAGTTTTTCTTCCAAAATAGCTTATTCCAAAATAAGCGTGCAGTATAGATGTACCCTAAGGTGCCAAAGCACTACTCGCTGTTCTGAATGAGCTAAAGATGTGAGTTGAAACCGGTGTCGTTTAGTGGTGCTAGTTTGTGAGCAGACTAGCTCTTAAACTCAAATACTCTCAAGATGTATTGAGAATGAAAAGCATCAGTCATATTAAAGCAAAAAGTGGTCTCTCTAACCAATTCAGTCTGACATTACAGAGCTCTTTCAGAACCTAATCCAAAGCCCAGAACATCATGAAACTTTACGCTGTTTTCAGTAGGCTCTGGAGTAGGTCTAGAGAGTGGATAGAACAATACCATACCTCATCTCCTCCTCACATCTATCAGGTTATATCTTCCAGGTGTCCCAAACATTCCTAATTCACCGGAATCTGTCCCCCCCCCCAATTCCCAGAGGGGGGTTCTCCCAGGCTGTCTCCACAATCCCCAGTTCCAGTCAGAATCCATTGCTTAACTGGCCTATGACATTTATTCAACTATTAGTTCAATAGGAAATTAGTGAAGATACTATTATGAAACATTTGACTGATAACCCAGTATGGTAGAATTAACATCAGTTAATTTAATTCCTCTTTAGGTCTGGGCTCCAGCCCTGACATCTCAGTGGAGGGACATCAGGATGGAGGGGTCCGGTTGGTGTGTCGATCATCTGGATGGTACCCAGAGCCCAAGGCTCAGTGGAGAGATTTCCAGGGGCAGCTCTTACCAGGGATCTCTGAAAAAATATTCCCAGAGACCAGCGGCTTGTTTCAGACAGAGATTACCATTGTTATAACAGAAGAATCCAATCAGAAAGTGTCCTGCCATGTCTGGAACCCCCTACTCAACCAGGAGAGAGAATCAACAATTTCCATAGCAGGTCAGTGCTGTGCGTGGATAGACGGAGCTGTTGAAGATGTTGTGGGGAATAGACTCATAGACTTTAAGGACAGAAGGGACCATTATGATCATCTAGTCTGACCCCCTGCGCAATGCAGGCCACAGAATCTCACCCACCCACTCCTGGAATAATCCTCTCACCTATATCTCAGATACTGAAGTCCTCAAATGATGGTTTAAAGACCCCAAGATGCAGAGAATCCTCCAGCAAGTGATCTATGCCCCATGCAACGGAGGAAGGCGAAAAACCTCCAGGGCCTCTGCCAATCTACCCTGGAGGAAAATTCCTTCTTGACCCCAGGATCAGCTGAATCCTGAGCATGTGGGCAAGACTCACCAACCAGACACCCAAGAAAAAGTTCTCTATAGTAACTCCTATCATCCCACCATTGGCCTATTTACCACCGATAGTGAAAGGTCAGTTAGTTGCCAAGATCATGTTATCCCATCAAACCATTCCCTGTATAAACCCATCTAGCTTAATCTTGAAGCCAGATAGATCTTTTGCCCCCACTATTTCCCTTGGAAGGCCGTTCCAGAACTTCAATCCTCTAACGGTTAGAAATCTTTGTCTAATTTCGAGTCTAAACTTCCTGATTGCCAGTTTATATCCATTTGTTCTTGTGTCCACATTAATATTGAGCTTAAATAATTCCTCTCCCTCCCTGGTATGTATCCCTCTAATATATTTAAAGAGAGCAATCATGTCCCCCCTCAGCCTTCTTTTGGTTAAGGTAAACAATCCAAGCTCCTTGAGTCTCCTTTCATAAAACAGGTTTCCATTCCTCAGATCAGCCTAGTGGCCCTTCTTTGTACCTGTTCCAGTTTGAATTCATCCTTCTTAAACATGGGAGACCAGAACTGCACACAGTATTCCAAATGGGGTCTCACCAATGCCTGTATAACGGCACTAACACCTCCTTATCCCTACTGGAAATACCTCGCCTAATACATCCCAAGACCGTATTAGCCTTTTTCATGGCCATGTCACATTGGTGGCTCATAGTCATTCTATAATCAACCAGGACTCCGAGGTCCTTCTCCTCCTCCATCACTTCCAACTGATGTGTCCCCAGCTTATAACTAAAATTCTTGTTATTTATCCCTATACTTCTCACTATTAAATTTCATCCTATTACTATTACTCCAATTTACAAGATCATCTAGATCTTTCTGTATGATATCCCGATCCTTTACTGAATTGGCAATACCTCCCAACTTTGTGTCTTCCGCAAACTTTATTAGCACACTCCAACTATTGGTGGGAATACTTACGGAAGTGTCTCCTATTAGTGAAGTTCTGAGCATCCTCAATTCTCTTTGGCTATATCTGGTGATTAAAAATTAATTCTATATACTGTCTGTGGACTAACCAGGACAGCATGTACAAACTACCTCAGGTTAACTGAATCTGTTTACTCAAGGTGAAAAACATCAGGATGGCTTATCTGCAGTAGGAGCTGAGAGTGTTAGGGGTGGGAAACCTATGGCCCGAGGGCTGGATTTGGCCTCCAGCTTTCTTGGATGTAGCCCCCTAAGGTTGAGGGCTCCCCCAGGCATTGGGGAACCTGCTCTGGTGCTGCAGCCCTGTACTGTCCTCCCTGTAATCTTCCCTGCAGAGCTGGAGCACCCATGCCAGTTCCCTATTGAAAGGAAGGGAGCCCCAAGTCTCACAGGCCAGAATCATGCAAGCCAGGGTTGGATCTGAGCCACAGGCTCTACCTGGCGGGGGAGGGGGGGATGGCTTTGTGTGCTGCTGCTCACCCCCCTTACCCCAGCTGTTGAAATGGAAAGGCAACAAAGTGCTGTGTAGAGGCCTTTCCCTCTGATGCTCCCATTGGCCACAATTGTGGCCAATAGGAGCAGCAGGGGCAGGGCTTAGATGCATTTTAGGATATGGATCTGTGTATGTCTCCAGGGAGCTGTGCGCCCCCTCCTCCACCCACATCCGATATCTCTACTCTGCTCTATACCTTCCTACCACCTAGACCCTCCACCCCCAGCGTACTCACGCACTCGTTCCACTCTTGCACTCTACTCCCACCCAGACTCTATACACCAAGCCCTGCTTCCTGGCAGCCCCTTCCCACATATTGAATCCCTCACTTTTGTCCCCACCCCAGAACCTGGGGAGGGGCACAAAATCTACTAGCCCAGGACTCCCCAGGCTCTGGTGTGTCAGGGACCTGCTGGGTGTTGAGCATTTTTTGAAAAAAGTCTGGCCAATTAAGTAATTTTTCCTGAACAGTATAAAAGTGCCCTGGTCAAAATCTCAACACTGCTGCTTGGACTGCATCTGAAAATATCACAACAATGTAACAGCTGCACTATGGCTCCCCCCCCCTACAGATCAAACTATGACAAAACTCCCTTTTCATTAAAGAGTTAAAACTGAGGCCATGTCTACACTACAAGATAAGGTCGAATTTTTTAAGATCTGTTTCTTACCACATGATTTTATAAAGCCAAAGATGCAAGTCCCCACTGTGTGCAAAAATTCAACATAGTTTGAAGTAGCACTTCCCCAGTAGGGATACTGTCATTGACTTTGAGGCTACGTCTACACTGGCACCTTTTTCCGGAAATGCTTAAAACGGAACAGTTTTCCGTTATAAGTATTTCCGGAAAAAGCGCGTCTACATTGGCAGGATGCTTTTCCGGAAAAGCCCTTTTTCCGGAAAAGCATCCGTGGCCAATGTAGACGAGCTTTTCCGGAAAAAAGCCCCGATCGTCATTTTTGCCATCGGGGCTTTTTTGCGGAAAACACTACTGTGCTGTCTACACTGGCCCTTTTCCAGAACAGTTTTTCCAGAAAAGGACTTTTGCCCGAACGGGAGCAGCATAGTTTTTCCGGAAAAACACTGACAATTTTATGGTAGATCGTCATTGCTTTTCCGGAAAAGCAAGCGGCCAGTGTAGACAGCTGGCAAGTTATCCCGCTTTTCCGGAATAAGTGGCCCAGTGTAGACACAGACTGAGAGTGATGTACTGTAGGTAGCTATTTTGCAGTGCCTGCACCACTTTGCATTCTGGGTTATGCTCCCATTGTAGGCTGAGATGAAAACTGTTCATTTGATGGTTCTGGGTTCATGTTATCCACATCCCATAATGCACTCATCTCTTCCCCCCTGCTTGAGATCAACGGAAACCAGTCTTTTCACACCTTTTTTGGCCTTGGTTATTCATGCAGACACCAGAGCAGTGCGAACATGGAACCCCCATCCATGGTTCCCCCTGTGCATCATTGTGATGATGGTGTTTATCTTGTTGCCCTAATGGTGGATAGATGGAATGCACATCCTCATATTGGCCCCTGTAGGGGGTTCGGGGTGCGATCACCCCCTTCCCGAGGGGGGGGGGATCTGCGAACCCTCTGACCCCTTCTTGGTTCCTTGTCGGGTCCCGGGTCCCAGT
This sequence comes from Pelodiscus sinensis, assembly GCF_052426305.1. Classification (NCBI taxonomy): domain Eukaryota; kingdom Metazoa; phylum Chordata; order Testudines; family Trionychidae; genus Pelodiscus; species Pelodiscus sinensis. The sequence goes on from NC_143070.1 coordinate 31,001,501, forward strand.
TAGGGGCCCCTGGTCTGGGTGTGATCACCCCCTCCCAGGCGGAAGGGGGAGTCAGCGAACCCTGTGATAGTTACCTGTCCAAGCGGGGTGAGGTACTGGCCCCTGGCCTGGGTTTCCCCTCCCTGCGGGGTCCACCTCGTAGTTCTCCTTGCTAGGGTCATTGGGAGCGGGTTGCTCCTGCAGGGGGGGAAGGAGGACCTGGTCCCACCCTCTCTCCGGGTCCCAGCCTGGGGCCCTGGGCACTGGGGCTTGCTAGTGCCCTGGTGCGGTGAACGGGGGGAGGGAGGATTCACTCCCTCCTAAGCTCGCCCACCCATGGCTGCCAAAAGCGCCCTGCCCCGGGCTCCTTCCTTCCCCCGGGTGCCTCCTGCGGATTACACCCAGCGCCCCTGGACCTACCTTGGTTCGACGGTCTGCGGCGTCCGGTGTCTGAGCGAGTTCTCCGGGGTGGGTTCTCTGGCCCCGGTTCGCCCCTGGCTGTCCCGCTCCTTCCTGGTCCGGCACGGTGGGGTCCGTCCACCGTCCGAAGAGGGGATGACCGATCGCCAGGGGCAGTGGCTGTCCCGGAGGCCTCGTGACCAGCGCTGGGCCGACAGCCGTGCGGCATGGCGCTCGGGCTCCGTCCTATGGCGGGGGCCGCTCCTCCGCCACCGCGAGGAGCCTGCCCCTTGCTCCGTTGGCGGCAGGCCCTTTTGAATCGGCCCGCCTCGCCGTCCGGGGCCCCGCCCCTTCCAGGCATGTCCCAGCGTGCGGCCCTGCCGGGCAGCCGCATTCCTCCGCCCCGCCCAGCGAGGGCGGGGCCTCGGGGGCAGGCCGTGCTCATGCTGCCGGCGCAGGCGCGGTGGTAGTGCCCCAGTCCACCGCCCCCTCCGGCTCGCATTGGGGGAGTACTGGGGGATCCGAGCCTGGCTGCCAGCCCCTTGCCGGTGGGGGCTCTGGCCGTCCCGCCCCCGGGTCAGTGACAGCCCGTCACAGCCCCCAACCACCTTGACACTTCTCGATGGTGCTGCAAGTGCTGCTGGATCACATGGGCTGGTTCACTGACATCAATGTGGGATGGTCGGGAAAGATGCATGACGTGCACATCTTTTGAATCTTCTGCCTCTTCAGAAAGATGCATGCTGGGACTTTTCCCCCAGACTGGAAAATCAGAGTCAGAGAATTGCAAATGCCACTAGTGATCCTGGGTGACTCAGCATGCCTCTTGCTCTCCTGGCTCATGAAGCCCTACACAGGCAGCCTATACCCCAGCAAGGAAGAGCTCAATAAAGGCTGAGCAGAGGCAGAATGGTGGTGGAATGTGCTTTGGGGCATTTAAATGGAAGGTTTAGGAATCTACTGACTAGGCTGGACCTCAGTGAACACAACTTTCCCTTTTTGTAGTAGCAGCCTGTTGCGTGCTCCATAATCTTTGTGAGAGGAAAGGGAAACATTATCTGGCAGGGTAGGGAGCTGTGGAAGAGTGAGGTGAGGCTAGGTCTACACTACAGAGATTTTTGTGCAAAAACTCGTTGGTCCACACATCAAGGGTGTTTTTGCACAAGTAAACAGAGGAATTTTTGCAGTGTAGGCATTCCTCCTTTTATGGGAAATAACTCCTTTTTACACAAGAGCTCTTGCACAAAAAGGTGTGTGTGGATGAGGATTGAGGAGTGGGGGGGATGTTGTGAAAAAAGAGGCAATTGAAAAAAGCACAAGTGCCCTGGTGGCCATTCTGTTAATGGCAATCAGAGTTTCCTTTCGAGAGAGTGTCCATGCAGTGTGGAGACACTCTTGCGCAAAAGCAGATTGCTTTTTCGATGCGCTTTTGTAGTGTGGACATGCTCTCACGCAAGAAGTTTTTGCAGAAGATCTCTTCTTGCACAAGAAGCCTGCAGTATAGATGTAGCCTGAGTGAGGAGGGAAAGTTGTTCTACACAGGATGCAGGGTGATCTTCTCCAGGCTTACTTCCAGGTGCTCCATCACAGACATCAAGGATGAAAAGACATTGTCTGATGCTTCCCTTGCAGTTTTCTGCACACTTTCTTCTCCTGCCACTTCACTTGCATCGTCTCCAGCAGCATATTCCTCATTGTACTTGCTCTTTAAACATGTCCTCCTTTGTCCGTTTTCACCTGGGGATCTGCACCAGGTGGACAGCTGGAGGTGTATGCAGCAAACAGCCTGCTATTCTCCTTGTAACAGGGGGGGCATTGTGCTAACCCTAATCCATTAACATACAGCAAAGGTCTCCATAAAAGTAATAGAGATGTGTTCTGTGCAAGGCCAAATTTATACTTTAAAGTGGCAACTGTACAGCAAGTACACAACAGAGTTCACAAAGGAACATCTGGACTCATACAGTTTGGAGGCAGGCCTCGTGAAGGCTTGCCAGAGCATGATCCTGTGGTGGGAGGGGGCATGGGGTCCAGTTGTGCTGGCAGGGCAGGGAGGTGGGCCACACAGCTTCCTTCCTCTGTGTCCAGAACACTATTCTTCCTGGGACAGTGCTACTTTCCCATCCCATAGAAGGCCAGAAGTGAAGAAGGAGGTGTATGTTCTAGAGACTGAAGCCATGCTAGCAGGAGATGCAGCAGCTACTAGTTTCTCCTCCTCTTTCATCCAGGTTGCCATGTGAGATATCAGTCTTCTCCGAATCACACAGAGTGATAGGGAGTGGATGCTGATTGAATGTGGCCAGAAATCGGGCCTTGTATTACAAAGCTTTGTACTGAAATGACACCAGACCACTTACTACTGGCTTGGCCTGGGGAGGGGTGGAGTGTCCTACCATGGAGGATGGAATAAGGCAGGCCTTTCCAGAAACCTTGTGAGAAGGATGGAAGAGTTCCTCTATGAGAGCTTTATGGAGATGTGCAGGAAGGATTCTCATTCATCTCCAGACATGTTAACAAGCTGTTTTGGGGCCTCCCCCATGCTGTGTAGACACAGAGCATGCGGCACATCACATCCACTTGCATTAACCCATTTGTAACAAGAAAAAAAGTGAATTCACCAAAAATGCCCTCCTTGGGATCAGTGCCCACCTGTGAGAGATCCTGAGAAGAAGGGATTGTCTCCAAAGTTATAAAAAGTTCTTGGCTCTCACCACTCACCAGCTGACAATTGTCATTGTCCTCCTCCGCTATGTTGCTGCCCTGATGAGTATCTTGGACAGATTCCATGGTCTGGCTAGGGAAGCAGGTCGCCCCCCCCCCCCCCCCAAGTTCGCATGCCACTGATTGTTGAAGAGGCATATTTGCAGCTATGCTTCAGACCATCCATTTGCCTCCCTTGTCTTCTGGTGGAACTGCCTCAGCTCCTTTATTTTCACTTGGCACTGCTAGGTGTCCCTGGCATATCCTTTTTTCACCATGGACTTTGCCATCTTCACATAATAGTTGTATTTCCTTTGCTGGATTGGAGCTCTGTGAGAATGGATTGCTTTCCCAATGCATGGATGAGGTCCAAGATTTCCTTCACACTCCATGTTGATACTCATCTGTGCCCCTGGGAAATGGAGGTCATACGACTGGAACTCATGGTCAAGTGTTCTGTCTATATGCTCACTCAGGAAAAAAGCCCTAACTCTTGCATATATTCGAACAGCTATTTATTCCAAAGGTCTTGTGCTGTCCCCCAGCCTCCTGGAAACAGGTAAAACTAGTCCCTCTCCCTATTCCCTAGAAGGTCAAGGTACAAGGTCTGGAGAATTTGCCTCTTCTGTGGAATTTTGTACCAATCACTCCTTAGTGATTCCAGATTCAGTAGGAAACCCCTGCCTCCAGTGAGAAAGGACCATACAGGGTATGTCTGTACTGCAGTGCAAACTCACACTGAGACTCAGGCTTTGGTGTTATTAAAATCCCTGTGTGGCTGAGCACAGGATTGTGCATCCTCAGTAACTGGTCAGACATCTCTGATCTGGTTTCAGCCTGACCTCTGCTTAAGAAGCCATGGGGCTGCTCTAACTTACATCAACAGGCGATGGGTGAAATGGAGTTTTGCCATGTCCTCCCCACCACTAATATCTTCCTTTTCACTAATTAACCATTTTTAGTAAATAGATTAGAACTTGGAATTTCATTGGTTTAATAATAAAGGTTAAAGGAGCCATATTTCACACTGTATTTCCCTGTGAGATTCTTTTTTACCAACCACTTTGTCACTACTTTCTGAATGTCCTGTCTTCATTCTGCATGTTCGTTCCTAAGTCAATGACACTTTCTTTTACAGCTCTCTTTTTCCCACGGGGCTCTCCCTGGATAGTGGCTCTGGCAGTGATCCTTCCTCTTCTCATTGCCCTGCCTAGCTATGGCATCTGGACACTATGCAGAGCAAAAGGTAAAGTCACAAGAAGGAAGAATGCAGTGTGCTAGGGGAAAGATTGGCGAAGAGCCAAATCTTCATTTCATCAACCGTGCTCATCCACAGCCAGTTATACCCAGCTGAGATGATTTCCAGTGCCATGCATTGGTGTCACCCCCCCAAGTGAGATTTTGGGTCCTTAACTGTGATAAGTTTTTTGGGGGGAGGGGAGAGTAAATAAAAGAAAATATATAAGATTTATTTAAATAATTTTATAGGGCAGGGCGTTGGATGGTGGTGGGCTCAGGGCGGGGTAGGCATGCAAGAGTTCGAGCAGAGGGTGTGGGATGACTCTGGAAAGGGGTATGTGTTGCAGGAGTCAGGGCAGGGGTCTGGGTGAGTGTAGGGTTCAGGCCAAAGGTCTGGGTTCAGGAGTTGGGGCAGGGGTTTGAATGTGAGGGAGGACTGTGACCAGGGGGTGAGGATACAGAAGTGAAGGCAGGGGCTGGGCTGAGCTCAAGGTGTGGTAGGATGCATGAGTGTGGACAGGGGGTCAGGGAAGATGGTAGGAGGTGGAGAATGCAGGATTGGGTATGTGATGGGACTTAGGGCAGAGGTAGGGGGAGCTGGGCAGGGAGCTCAGGGCAGGGGGCTTACTGGAGCCTCCCATGGTAGTAAAGGTATCGCTGGTCTGGAGGGGAGGGCCAGGGCTCTGGGCCCCACAGAAAAGCTGGGGTGGTGATGGGCTGCAGATCACAGCGTCTCCCCCAGTGGCTACTGGGGGGATGGGGAGAGGATGTGCCATGGTTCCTGGCCCTGACACGTGTTCCAGGGACAGGAGGCCAGGACAGGCCATGGTCTCCCCCCCCCCCCCCCCCAGCCTAAGTTCTGAGTGAGGGCTGGGTCAGGCCATGGCTCCTAGGTCCCCCACCTGCCTTATGAGGTGGGGGTCGGGTTGGGCCATGGCTCCTGGAGCCCCCATCTGTCTTCCAGGGTGTGGGCTGGGCCAGAGAGTTGAGGCTAGGGGCACTTACCTAGTCCAGGGGGCTGCAGGGTGGAGAACCCCATCTGTAGGTGGCCACTGTGTTTCTGCTGCGGCTGCCCCACAACGGTCACGCTGCAGTATTGCTGTTCCCTGCACTTGCTGCCTCCAGAGGTGAGCCTGAAGTATGGCATCCCTCCTTTCTGTGCCCCTCCCTTTCCATGTTATGGAAAATCATTGGATTTCAAGCACTTCCCATTTTCCTGCCACAACCAACCCCAGGCCTTGGTTTAAGTTAGAGTAAGAGGAAGCTCCATACCCAATGTGGTGGTCTTACCTCTCATGGTTTCTGAGGAGTATGACACGTGTTTGGGGATGCTTCCCGGGGTGCTGACAAAGCCACTGACACTTGCCTCCTTGTTCTCTGGGCCTTCTCACCACCCTGTCCTGCTGGGGGTTTCAGGGTGCAAGCTCTGGGAAGGAGTTTGGCTGCAGTGGGCTCATGTCTTGGGCAGGAGATTGGGTGTAAGAGGAGGTTCAGAGTTGGGACTGGGGTTCAGGAAGCAGGCTCTGGCTGGGCACTATTTAATTGTGACAGCTTCCGGGTGGTGGAGCAGCGGGGTTAAGGCAGGCTTACTTCTGCCCTGGCCCTGCGCCCCTCCTGAAAGCAGCTGGCATGTACAGCAGTGGCTCCATGGCACATGTGCTGCCCCTCATCTACAGGCACTGACCCCACAGCTTCTACTGGTCACAGTTCCCCGTTACTGATCAGTGGGAGCTGCAGGAGTGGTGACTGCAGGCAAGGACAGTATGTGGAGACCCCCTGATCTGCCTCTCTCAGGGGCTGCAGAGACATGCCAGCCACTTCCAGGAGCAGCAATTGCCATAGGGCTAATGACTCCAACCTTGGCATGTTCAGCATTTTAGAACTCACAACTCAAAGAATTACATCTAAGCATAAGAGAGACATGAAAATTATACAATGCACAGACCAGTCACAAACCAAAAATACCCATTTTGCAAGGAGTAACAACAAACTCCCATGTATGTGTTGGGTTGGGAGATGAGAGAGAAAGAGTGAGTGAGTGTGTCACAGAGACAGACACACGCACACAATGTGTGAGAGTGACTGGTTTGAATTACCAGGCTCCGTCCATCGCCATGTCTCTGTGTGGAGACAGGGTACCAGGAGTAGGGAGGAGGGACACCCTGACATCAGTGCCCCCTCCCTCCCACTTCTCGCTCCCACACCCTGCACAGCAAGTCAGAGGCTCCCAGGGGGCAGCTCCGAGGCAGAGGGCTGGAGCAGCATGACAGCGGGTGAAGGGGCAACTGAAGTGCTGCACTTGATAGCTTCCTGGCCAAACCAGCCAGGATCACCTGTCAGGCTCCAAGTTCTACCGATAGCTCCCGATCTACTGGTTGGTGACCACTGCACTAGTGCCCACGTATGAGCCAGGTACTGTGGAGACAGAACAAGGGGCTGTTGGCCCACACAGCTCCTCGCACAAGGAACAGTAGACACTGCCGAGGGGAATGAGGATCTCAGTGTGAAAGAGGCTGGCTGTTTCCTTAGCCTGTCCTGAGTCTATCTGGCTGGGTCAGAGTATCATAGTGACCCTGCTGGTTCAGGGTGGGCTGGCAAGCACCCTACCTCAATTTACTCTCTTCTGCCCTAATTAAGCTATTCCACACATCCCACAAGGTCTGACACCAAAGTGCCCTGATGAGATCTACTTGATGTGAGTCAAAATGACGCAAGTGAGGGTCATAGGTGTAAAATCAGGGATCCTGAGGAGGACACTACGCAAAAAACCCTAGACAGTGCCCACTGCTCCTTAAAGGTCCTCTTTCCCCCCCAAGTCAGGAGCTGGGGCCATTCAGAGGGCAGCAGAAAGGAACTAGACAGAGACCTACTCTCCTCCTTTCCCAGGATAGCCAGACCTCAGGTGAGTGGATCTGGGTCCCAAGCAGCAAGGATGGCTGCTCCGGCACACAGCCCATAGCCTGTGGGACAGGTTGAATGATGCACAACTGCAGGACAGACTCAGGCAGCAGGGATGCTGAATTCAGGGACCTCCACACACAGGCAGATCTGTACTTCAAAGTAGGAATAAGAGATCCTCCAGAAAGGGGCTTTTTCCGGAGGATCGGGGCCAGTGTAGACGCTCTTTTCCGGCTTTTCTAAAAGCCGGAAAAAAGCGGCGGACATTTTTATTTAAATGCCGCGGGGGATATTTAAATCCCCCGCGGATTTCCCTATTACGACCTATAAAATTAGCATGCCCCTTTCGGAAAAGGGGCCAGTGTAGATGTAGCCATAGGCTGTGTCCAGTCTGGCCAGTTTTTCCGGAAAATCAGCCGCTTTTCTGGAAAAACTTGCCAGCTGTCTACACTGGCCGCTTGAATTTCCGCAAAAGCACTAATTTCCTACTGTAAGAAATCAGTGCTTTTTGCAGAAATACTATGCTGCTCCGTTGAGGCAAAAGGGCCAGTGTAGACAGCTCAGATTTGTTTTCCACAAAAAAACCCCGATTGCTAAAATGGCGATCGGGGCTTTCTTGCAGAAAAGCGCGTCTGGATTGGTACAGAGTGCTTTTGTGGAAAAGCATCCGTGCCAATCTAGATGCTCTTTTCCAAAAATGCTTTTAACGGAAAACTTTTCCATTAAAAGCATTTCCGGAAAATCATGCCAGTCTAGACGTAGCCATACTCTTTCTCTCTTTAAGCAGTCCATATGCGTGGAATAAAATATATTAAAACAAGACACCTGTGACTAGTTGCTGTGAGGTACCCTTAGTGTCATGGTCACCAACCCATCGATCGCGATTGACTGGTCAATCGGGAGGGCCCAACCAGTCAGTCATGAGGTATTCAGGACCCCCCATTTCTCTCCCTCCAGAAAGCCCCACTAACGCTATCTCCTGTGACAATGGAGGTAACGCTGGCTTTCTGCGGGGTAGAAGGTAGTCCCGCAGCTGCGTGCCACTTCCCGGTTTTCAGGAAGTGCACTGGCTGCTCCCCGTCCCCGAAACAGCCACCATGGTACCTGAAAGGCCAGGTCTGTGGTGTGCTGGGGATGTCCTTTCCCTGCGGGGAGTAGGGCGTAGGAGTCCCTGGAGGAGGTGTGCACGGACTTCCCTCCTCTGTGGGGGGGTAAGAGTCCCCAGAGGAGGCACGTGCCGGGATGTCTTTCCCCTGCGGAGGGGATGGGCATAGGAGTCCTGGGAGGAGGCATGTGCTGGGGACTCCCTGTTCCCTTCCCCCACCAACACCCTGTTTCGTGCCCCAGCACCCACTGGCAGCCTGCTATCTGCCCCATCAGCCTGCCACCTGCCCCAGCACCCTGTCCCCTGCCCCCACCAACACACTGTCCCCTGCCACAGCACCCTATTCGCTGCCCCTGCCCCCACTGGCATCCTGTTCCCCCCCAGCACCCTGTCCCCTGCCCCCACTGGCACCCTGTCCCCTGCTTCAGCACCCACTGGCACCCTGTCCCCTCCCTCCACTATCATTCTCTCCCCGTCCCAGCACCCTGTCCCCGGCTCTGCCAACACTCTGTCCCTGCCCCCACTAGCACCCTGTCTCCACCCCAGCACCCACTAACACCCTTCCCCAGTACCATGTCCCCTACTCCCACCAGCATTGTTGGGGCTACATTAGTGAGGCTGGGGGGTTTTTGGAGGAGTGTTTTGTTTTTTGGGGTTTTTTTTGCATCTCACCTGTGTGGCCCCAACTGACTTTTCTGTGGGTCAGTGACCGCTGACTCAAAACAGGTTCCCCGCCCCTCTCATAAATAAAGACAATGCTGAAACTTGTGTTTGACATATTTTATTTAAAAGTGAAGCCTGGCCAACATACCCCAAATTGGGGCCAAGCCCCCATCTGGCTGTACTATCATATCACTCCTGTATTGCCACCTAACTCCAAATTTGAGCCTATCATACACTGGAACCTCCTGTCCTAAGCCTCTCACATCCTCAAACTCCTGCACCCCTACATCCCCAGTTTTCTGCCACAACACTCCTGCACCATCCACACACTGCAAATCTGGGTCCTGAGCCCATCATACTGCCAGCCTCCCTGCCCTGAGCCCCTCTCACACCCCAACCCAAACTCCTGCACCCTCACAGCCACAGGCCTGTGGCTTGCTCAGCCCCCAACCCTCCACCTGACCCCAACAGTCCCCAACCTGGAGCCCCTTCCCCGAGCCAGCATCCCTTACTCCACTTCCTCCTGCATCCAAATTCCCTCCCAGAGCTTGCACCTCTCACCTCTTCCCACACCCAAATCCCTCATTCCTACCTCAGAGCCTACACATCCTGTCTCAACCCAGTGAGGGCACGGCTAGACTGCAGGAGTTTTTCCAGGATACCAGAGGTGTCCTAAAAAAACTCTTCCATGTCCAGGGATGCATTTGTTCTGCTTTTTTAGAGGGAAAGCAATCATGCTCTTTCGGCAACCCCTGTATTCCTCGTTCCACAAGGAATAAGGGGACTTCCAAAAGAAGGTTTATTTCTGACATTTGGCCCGGTCTAGACAGGCCAAATGTTGGAAAAACCTTTCTACAGAAGAATTGGGGGAAAAAAGCAGTGTACCTTGAGAGCATATAGGAGGGTATAAGGCTAAGGGAAGGGGTAAGCAGATGAGGAGTGGGGAGGGGGCTACCATGTGGGAGGAGGGAGGAGAAAGGATTCTGACCAAGAGTAGGGAGTGATGAAGTGAGGTGTCCGGCTGCATGGGGGCAGGCTGGGCCAGGAATGAGATATCTGGCTGGAGGGGAATGGCTGGAGTGTGCCGAATGGCCCCTAACACTGCCACCCAAACAGCCTAAGGTGAGGTCTCTGGCCTGCAGTCCAGACAGAGCAATAATCCATCTAGGGCAGAGTCTAAAACTTCATTGCACTGCAATTACTACACAACCTTGGGGCAGAGGGGTAGGCTGAAACTTGAGCCTGCTGTAGTCCTGACACCCTGTGTTGGAGGGCCAAAGCCAAAACCTGAGCCCTACTGCCCAGGATGTGGGGGTGAACCAGTGGTCCCCAACCTTTTGGGGCTGCAGGGCGCCCAGGGGCGGGGCCGCTCATGTGCCGCATGTCCGGGGGAGGGGTCGCCCATGTCCCGTGCGCCCAGGGCCAGCACCGCACATGTGCCTGGGGCTGGCACCAGCATGTGCTGCGTGCCTGGGGCAGGGGCCACCCATGCGCCTCGCGCCCGGGCCGACACCACGCATGTGCCACATGCCTGGGGGGCGGGCCGGCCCAGATTGTTCAGCGGGCGCACATAAATGGCCCAGCGGGCGCCATGGCACCCGCGGGCTCCACATTGGGGACTACTGATTGTTCTTTGGCACCTGCCCCCTGCAACCAATCCTCTCCTCGTCCCTCCCTCTGCCTCCAATTTGCCCCCTCCTCTCCTTCATAAGAACATAACATAAGAACAGCCGTACTGGGTCAGACCAAAGGTCCATCTAGCCCAGTATCCTGTCTACCGACAGTGGCCAGCACCAGGTACCCCAGAGAGGGTTGACCAAAGACAATGATCAAGCGATTTGTCTCCTGCCATCCTTCTCCAGCCTCTGACAAACAGAGGCCAAGGACACCATTTTATTCCCTGGCTAATAGCCTTTTATGGACCTAACCTCCATGAATTTATCCAGCTTCTCTTTAAACTCTATTATAGTCCTAGCCTTCACCGCCTCCTCTGGCAAGGAGTTCCACAGGTTGACAACACGCTCTGTGAAGAAGAACTTCCTTTTATTAGTTTTAAACCTGCTACCCATTAATTTCATTTGGTGTCCTCTAGTTCTTCTATTATGGGAACTAATAAATAACTTTTCTTTATCAGCCCTCTCCACACCACTCATGATTTTATAGACCTCTATCATATCCCCCCTCAGTCTCCTCTTTTCTAAACTGAAAAGTCCCAGTCTAGCCTCTCCTCATATGGGACCCGTTCCAAACCCCTAATAATTTTAGTTGCCCTTTTCTGAACCCTTTCCAAGGCCAAAATATCTTTTTTGAGGTGAGGAGACCACATCTGTACACAGTATTCAAGATGTGGGCGTACCATAGTTTTATACAGGGGCAGTAAGATGTTCTGGGTCTTATTTTCTATCCCTTTCCTAATAATTCCTAGCATCCTATTTGCCTTTTTGACCGCCGCTGCACACTGTGTGGAAGTTTTCAGAGAACTGTCCATGATAACTCCAAGATCTCTTTCCTGATTTGTCGTAGCCAAATTAGCCCCCATCATACTGTACGTATAGTTGGGGTTATTTTTCCCGATATGCATTACTTTACACTTATCCACATTAAATTTCATTTGCCATTTTGTTGCCCAGTCACTCAGTTTGGTGAGATCTTCTTGGAGTCCCTCACAGTCTGCTTCTGTCTTGACTATCCTAAACAGTTTGGTATCATCTGCAAACTTTACTACGTCACTGCTTACCCCTTTCTCCAGATCATTTATGAATAAGTTGAAAAGGATTGGTCCCAGGACTGACCCTTGGGGTACACCACTAGTTACCCCTCTCCAATCTGAAAATTTACCATTTATTCCTACCCTTTGTTTCCTGTCTTTTAGCCAGTTCTCAATCCAAGAAAGGACCTTCCCTCTTATCCCATGGCCATGTAATTTACACAAGAGCCTTTGGTGAGGGACCTTGTCAAAGGCTTTCTGAAAATCCAAGTATACTATATCTACTGGATCCCCCTTGTCCGCATGTTTGTTAACCCCTTCAAAGAATTCTAATAGATTAGTAAGACAGGATTTCCCTTTACAGAAACCATGTTGACTTTTGTCCAACAAATTATGTTTTTCTACATTATTCACAATTTTATTCTTTACTATTGTTTCGACTAATTTGCCCGGTACTGAAGTTAGACTTACCGGTCTGTAATTGCCAGGATCGCCTCTAGAGCCCTTTTTAAATATTGGTGTCACGTTGGCTACCTTCCAGTCATTAGGTACGGAAGCCGATTTAAAGGATAGGTTACAAACCACAGATAATAGCTCAGCAATTTCCCATGTAAGTTCTTTTAGAACCCTTGGATGATTGCCATCAGGTCCCGGAGATTTGTTAACATTAAGTTTTTCTATTTGTTCCAAAACCTCCTCTAATGACACTTCAATCCGGGACAGTTCCTCAGATTCATCACCTACCAAGGACGGTGCAGATTCAGGAATCTCCCCAACATCCTCAGCCGTGAAGACTGAAGCAAAGAAATCATTTAGTTTCTCCGCAATGGCTTTATCGTCCTTGATTGCTCCTTTTATAGCTCGATCATCTAGGGGACCCACAGGCTTTTTAGCAGGCTTCCTGCTTCTAATGTACTTAAAAAACATTTTGTTATTTCTTTTTGAGTTTTTGGATAGCTGTTCCTCAAAATCTTTTTTTGCTTTTCTTATTACATGTTTACACTTGATTTGACAGTGTTTATGTTCCTTTCTATTTATCTCACTAGGATTGGACTTCCACTTCTTAAAAGATACCTTTTTGTCCCTCACTGCTTCTTTTACATGGTGGTTAAGCCACAGTGACTCTTTTTTAGGTCTCTTGCTATGTTTTTTAATTTGGGGTATACATTTAAGTTGGGCCTCTATTATGGTGTCTTTAAAAAGTTTCCATGCAGCTTTCAGGGATTTGGCTCTAGTCACTGTGCCTTTTAATTTCTGTTTAACAAACCTCCTCATTTTTGTGTAATTCCCCTTTTTGAAATTAAATGCCAGGGTGCTGGACTAACTCAGGACTAAATCGAGAATTGCCTCTCCCCTTGTGGGTTCCTGCACTAGCTGCTCCAAGAAGCAGTCATTTAAGCCATTGAGAAATTTTATCTCCACTTCTCTTCCTGAGGTGACATGTATCCAGTCAATATGGGGGTAATTAAAATCCCCCATTATTATAGAGTTCTCTATTTTGGTAGCCTCTCTAATCTCCCTCAGCATTTCTATGTCAGTATCGCTGTCCTGGTCAGGTGGTCGGTAATATATCCCTACTGCTAATTTGTTATTATTGGAGCATGGAATTACTATCCTAGCGATTCTATGGAACATGTTGATTCACTTAATATTTTTATTTCATTTGATTCTACATTATCTTTCACATACAGTGCCACTCCGCCACCCACCCGGCCTGCTCTATCCTTTCTATATATTTTATATCCCGGTATGATTGTGTCCCACAGATTTTCCTCATTCCACCAGGTTTCAGTGATGCCTATTATGTCTATCTCTTCATTTAATACGAGGTACTCTAGTTCACGCATCTTATTAGTCAGACTCCTAGCATTTGTGTACAAGCGCTTTAAAAATTTGCCACTGGTTATTTGTCTGCCCTTCCCTGATGCATTGGATTCCTTTGTATGTGGTTGTTTGTCAGCTCTGGCCAATGGTTTGCCCTCTCCCCTCCTCTCTTTCCGACTACAGCTTAGAGAATCTCTATCAACGGATTCTCCTCTAAGAGAAGTCTCTCTCCGATTTACGTGCATCTCCTTTCTCCTCCCTCCTCCCACATGGTAGCCCCCTCCCCGCTCCTCATCTGCTTACGCCTTCCCTTAGCCTCATGCTCTCAGCATTCTCCTCCTCCTTCTCAATTGCTCCTTTTATCCTTGCTGATCCAGAGGACCCCTGGCTCACAGTATTCCTGATTCTGGTAGACTGAAATAAACCCCTGGTATTTTTTTTATACTGCTGGCCATTCACTCTTCTAGTTCGATTTTAGTCTATTTATTCCCAACATCCACTTCTCCAATGTACTCTTCTTCTTGTAGGTTTTAACTTCCCTGCTTGAGGGTATTTTTCATTCACTTCTGTTCTGTGAGATAACGTGACATTGATTCGTTTCTCTGTGTTTTATTTTCAGGCAGACTCCAGGCTGAGCTCAGTAAGTTCCATCCCCCCCAGTACAGCCCTTGTGTGACACTGTCTTCAGCTCAGTGTGTCTGTGCTCGCTCAGGGCTTTCTCACCAGTGTCTGTGTTTGGTTGCAGGGTGGAGATGTGCTCAGCTATATGCAGGTACTGTACCTCCCGCTGGTCAGAGCCCATAGCTGCCCCAACCTGCCTAAGGCCCTAGGAGGGAGTTTGGGTGGGGGAGGGGTGCAGGCCCTGGGGTGGGGCATTGCCAGGGATGACGCACTTGTAGTGTGAACTAGATGCTGCAGGGTTAAGGCCAGAGAAAAACCTCCCACTGTCCCTTTCCCCACTGGCCACAGCAAGCTCCAGGGCAGGTGAACTCTCTTGTTGCTGCCCCCAGCAGCACACTCACTCTCTGTCTCCTGGGGCCAACCCCTCTCTTCACCTCCTGCCCCCACGGGGATGGGTCCTCCCTCACCCTCCTCCTCCTCCTCTAAGTGCCTGATTCTCTCCTCATGCCTGTCTTTCTCCCCTTCCTCCCTGCTAGATGCCTGTCTCCTTACCCCCTTCTTCCTGCTTGGCTCCTGCCCCTTTCTCTCATCCTTTGGTAGCTGCACCTCTTCTTACCCACCTCTCTACTCCCCCTCCAGAATTCACCCCTCTGTTAACCCTCATCTGTTCCATGGCATCTGCCCCTCTCCTCACACCAATCTGCCCCCTGCAACCGATCCTCTCCTCATCCCTCCCTCTGCCTCCAATTTGCCTCCTTCTTCCCCCTTCCTCTTCCCACACGGTATTCCCGTCCCCGCTCCTCATCTGCTTGCCCCTTCCCTTGCCCTGATGCTCCCAATGCCTGCTCCTCCCCACCATTCCCTTCCCCCACTACTTTCTAGCACCCCTCCAGCACCAACTCCTGCACCTCTCCTCTCCCTGGTGCCTGCCCCGCCCTCACATTTCTGCCCCTCCCCCCACTAGCACCTGCTTCTGCTATGCAGTGGTGAAAGTAGCTTAAAATGTCTTGCAGCCACTGCCCCATTGCTGCCCAGGTCCCTGTCGGCTCTTTCAATAGCTCCCTGCTGGTGTTTGCCGCAGGTCAGCCAGCTCTTGCAGGGGCTGTCCGCCAGAGCACCCCTACTTTCATTTCTGTTCCTATGGGAGCTCCTCTTCAAACTTACCCTCCCCCACCTCTAACCTCATCGTTCCCATCCAGTTCTCTTTTTAGAGGGAGCCCTCCCTCCCCTTAACATGCAACAGCTTCACAACACTCCGATTAACAGCTAGGCAGGTTAATTTCCCTTTGGTCCCAGTGACCAGCCTGTCCCCGGCACTGACTGTGTGACTTTCTCCCCAGTGGACGTGACTCTGGATCCAGAGACGGCAAATCCCTACCTCGTCCTGTCTGAGGATCGGAAACATGTGGTGCACAGAGACAAGCACCAGGGTCTGCCCAATAATTCTG
Organism: Pelodiscus sinensis; assembly: GCF_052426305.1. Lineage (NCBI taxonomy): Eukaryota > Metazoa > Chordata > Testudines > Trionychidae > Pelodiscus > Pelodiscus sinensis. Next base: position 31,017,084 of record NC_143070.1, read on the forward strand.
AGAGATTTGATACTATGTCAATTGTCCTGGGCACTGAGGGATTCACAAGCGGGAGGCATTACTGGGAGGTGGAGGTTGGAGACAAAAAAGTCTGGACTCTGGGAGTCTGTAGAGAAACTGTGACCAGGAAGGGGCATATTCTGTTTGTACCTGCAAATGGATACTGGACAATATGGCAGGTGGATGGTCAATGTACAGCCAACACCTCCAGCAGGACCCCTCTCCCCATGAGCGCCAGGCCCAGCCGGTTGGGGATTTTCCTGGACTACGAGGCGGGCGAGGTCTCGTTTTACAATGTGACTGACAGGTCCCATCTCTTCACTTTCACCGACACCTTCTCTGGGACGCTGCGCCCTTATTTTAACCCTGAATACAATAAAGGGGGTACAAACATGGATCCCCTGATAATTTGCCCAGTCCCACCTGAGCCTTGACAGAAACTCTGTTGCTGACAGGGACACCCATGACAGAGACTGTCCCCTCCTAGCACTGCCACCTCTATGGGGTAAAGGGCATCTGCTGCCTTTCCCTTGACTTCCCTCCCTTCTCAGTTCTCAGTACCAGGCCTGTGAGCTAGAGGAAGGGAGGGGGGCAGAGAAGTGGGGTTGCAGATAAGTGTGCATCATGGTAAATGCGGCCTACACCCTCATGCTTTGGCTAATGTGGCCATATACCGGATGCATGGACCTTGGCCAGGAAAGATTCAACCTGCACCTGAGCCAGGCCCACAACCAGGTGGAGTATGCCTTCGGATAGCTGAAGACACAATTCCGTTGTCTGCTTACCCGTCTCAACATGGGCGAGCAGAGCATCGTGGAGGTTGTTGCAGCATGTTGTGTACTGCACAACATTGTGGAGTGGAACAGGGAGGCTTTTCTCCCGGGGTGGATGGCAGGCAAGGGCTGGGCATTTGAGCTGCCCCAGACAGCTGCCATCCAGCAGGCGCACCATGATGGGATGTGTATCTGAGAGGCCCGCAAGGAGATGTTCTCCCAGGCCCCATACTAGGGTTGCTTCTGTCTGGTGTCCAAATTTACCTCCCATCCCCAACCCTTCCCTTCCCTCACCTCCCAATAAACATGACTGTTTTTGTTAGACACAATAAACTGTATGTATGTACATAGGGATGACGGGCAGGCAATGGGAGGCAGCTCTGAACTAGGAGGGGAGGAGGAAGGGGCTCTCAACTGAGAGGGGCAGCTCCTACCACTGCCTCGGTGGGTGCGGAGGCCTTGGTGTCTTTCAAGCTGGGTTGGGGTAGGCAGCATGGGGAGGTGGTGGGCAGGATGGGGTGCGGCAGGAGGGGGTATGGGCATGGCAGGGAGGGCAGGAGGCTGTGGCAAGGCCATGCCATAGTGCACAACATGGCCGATGTGCAATGTGAGGGTGGAGATTGTGTCACACACCCTGTTGCACCTCTGGAGGAACTGCCCCCATGCCTGCTGCCGGCACTGTAGGTCACTGCAGCTTGCTGTTGACTGCTGCCTCCATCCTCTCCATGACCTGGACATGCCTCTGGAATAGTTGGACACGTTGCTTGGCCCGCTGGACTGGTTCCTGGGTGGTTGGTGCTGCTGCCGCAGGGCTGGACTGTCCCTTGCTCCTGGGTGGTCCTGCTGCAGAGAACACAGAAAATGACAAGGTGGTCAGGCAGCCCTGTCCACACACTCCATGAGCCCCACACAACTGTGGCTGGGGCCCAATTGGTCCCCTGTGTGTATGTTCACATAAAGGACTAGCTCAACATCCTTGTAGTGAAGTGATCCTCCATGGATTGTAACCCTTGGGAGATATCACTGTGAATGAAGACCCCTTTGTCTGTGCCCTGGCCTCCGTTTGTCAAACGCTGGAAATGGATGGCAGGAGACAAATCGCTTGATCATTGTCTGGTCCACCCTCTCTGGGACACCTGGCACTGGCTACTGTCAGCAGACAGGATACTGGGCTAGATGGACCTTTGGTCTGACCCAGTATGGCCGTTCTTATGTGTGTCTGCATTGCACTGTGCACACTCATTCCCCAAGGTAGAGCACATGGCTTCTACTCCTGTCACTGTCTGTGAGCACACACCACTGATGCTGTAGTCATGTTTGCATACACATCCCCACATTGCATAGGAGCAAGCATGGCAGACGAGGTCTGAGTTCTCAGACCACTGTCAATTGATGCCCTTAGACATGGAGCCAGGGCAACTGAGGAGTGTACTGTCCCTGCAGCAAAACTCAAGTGGCCATAGGCAGGGCTGTGCTTAGGCATACGTGGAGTACGCAGTCGCATAGGACACCACGCTTTCTGGGGCATCACTCTGCCGGCCCGGCATGGAGGGGAAGCATAGGTGTGTGCTCTGCACCGGAGCCAGTAGGGGCACTGCCGGCACTGGCAGCCCTGCCAGAAGACCCCACTGGCGGAGGGACTCCGGCGAGGAGGCTGGCAAGCTGACCCCGGCTGGAGAAGGGTAGCTGTCAGCCCGGGCGGCAGTGTCGGGGGGAGTCAGGGCTGTGCCGGGGGTGGGGGTCACATGTGGTGAGCCAGAGGGGGCGGGGTCATACGTGGCTTGGCGTTGCGGCACCATTTTTAAAAACAGCCAAGCTGCACCTCAGCAGGAGACACGCTGAGCAGGGCGTGGGGGGAGCAGAGCCTCGCTAGGACGGGACCAGCCGTGTTGTGATGGGCCGGGGCTGTGAACACTGAGCAGCCCAGCTCCAGCTCTGGCATGTGGTCTGGAGCCCGGGCTGCAGGGACTTCTGGGGCCCAATCACAGCAGACTCCAGCCCTGCAAACAGGAAGGCAGAAGGTAGGCAAGGTGAGGTGAGGGGGAGGGGTGGGAGAGGAAGGGCTTGTGCTGATGGGAGGGGGCAGGTCAGGAGAAGAAAGGAGAAGGCACCAAGTGGCTGGGGTGCAGGAGCGACTAATGCGGTTGGTGATGCGGGAGGCAAGTGCAGACAATGAGGAAAAGGGCAGGAGGGGAGGTGTCAGTGGGAGGGAGGACAGGATGATGCTGGGAGGAGAGGAGAGGGCATTGGGGGCTGGAGGGGGAGGTGCTGGGAGAAGGCTTAAAAGAAGGGGTGGGCATGAGAAAGGTGGGGATGGAGCAAGGCATGTGTGAGGGCACAGAGGGGCAGGAGAGGAATGGGGCAGAGACTGGTGAGAGGGTGGGCATCAAGGAAAAAGGGCAAAGGGGGAAAGGGCAGTAAGGGAAGGGGGAGGCACCAGGAAGGTCCAGGGGTAAGGGAAGTTGCAGGTGTCAGGAGATTCTGGGGGTGAAGCAGAAGAGCAGACACCTGCAGGGGAGAGGCCAGCACCAGAGGAGAGAGGCAGGGCAGGTTTGCAGAGGGAGGTGTTAGAAGAGGGGATGAGGAGGGGTAGCTCACATGATTTGAGTGGGGCTATCGGAAGAGTGGGCACAGGGGGGAGAGACGGGCTGGTGGAGGGGGGCAGGTCTCAGGATGGCTGAGGGCAGTGAAACAGGCAGGAGTCAGGACAGCAGATGAAGGTGAGGAGTTGGGGGCAGCAGGCACCAGGGGAGCTGATGGAGCAAGGGGAGGAGACATGGGAGCAGAGGGGAAAGGTAGAGCTTTATAAGATATTTATTAATAACTTGGGTGCCACTGTGGCACATCAAAACAAGCCACATGAACTCAGTACTGATGCACAGCACATTAATTTTGCTCATGGGAGGAAACTCTTAGGCTACGTCTACACTGGCATGATTTTGCGCAAGAACTCTTTTGCGGAAGAGTTCTTGTGCAAAAACTCTTCCAGAAGAGAGCATCTACATTGGCATGTGCCTTTGTGCAAGAGATGAGCTTTTGCGGAAGGGCAGCCATGCCAGTGTAGATGCTTTCTTGCGCAAGAAAGTCATGTTGCCTGTCTACACTGGCCTCTTGTGTAAGAACAGTTGTGCAAGAGGGCTTATCCCTGAGCGGGAGCGTCAGAGTTCTTGTGCAAGAAGCACTGATTTCACACATTAGAACATCAGTGTTCTTGCCCAAGAACTCACAGCCAGTGTAGACAGACAGCAAGTTTTGGCGCAAAAGCGGCTGCTTTTGTGCAAGATCGTACCAATGTAGACACAGCCTGAGATGGAACACTTCCCCCAGCCTCTCTGCCCCTGAGTTAATGTCACTCACATTGGGTTAATGCAATCCCAGGATAGTTGCATGAGAGCGGATTGGTGGGGGCCAAACTAATCCCTGTTGGTAGGAGGATGGTGGGAAAAATCCTTGGGAGGGGGTGAGTCACATGATATCTTTTACTTTTGGTCATGTGTCCATCTTTCCCTGAGAGTGTTGCCTCCAGAGGCATGGCTAATGGTGGTCAGGGGTGTAGCTAATGGAGGGGGTCAAAGCGTACATTAAAAAAAAATTCTTTTGGTGCACACCCTAATGAAATGTGCTGTGCATGCCTATGACAGGAAGCAGTAGATCATGTAACAGCAGGGCTGGGCCCTAGAGAGCTGAATGCACTGCCTGCAGCACCGTCTGAGGGAAGGGATTGGCTGCTGAGGTTTCTGGGAAGGGGGGGAGTAGGGGTGGAAGAGCAAGTCAGTCATAGGGGCACCAGTTTAATAATCTCACATAGGGCACCATAAATCCTAAGGACGGCCCTGCTCCCAATGCAGCCCGGAGGGGGGGCTTGTTCTCTCAGAAGGGGGGGTCTCTCTTACCTGCTCCCGCAGATGCTTCCCAACCTTGGGCAGAGGCTGGGCTGGCCAGACTGGGGGTGCTGCCGTGGGAAAGGTTCTCAGGGAGCAGCTTTCTACATCCCACCAGCCCTGTGGGATAGTTCCCCTCCTGGCTTCAGCCAGGGCTCCCAGCAGTGCTGCACCCAATTCTGGGACTTGGCCATTCCCAGAGGCCCAGCAAGCAGAGGACAGGAAAGGAGCCAGGCTGAGGTTCTGCAGGGAGCAGGCCGGGGACCTGGAAGGAGGAGGGTCCAGCGTTCACAGAGCCTGTCCAGGGCCAGCCTGCTGGGAGGGGAGCAGGAGCATCCAGCACCATTCAGGCCAGCGGCACCCGACTCTGGGGGAGCTCTGAGACTTCAGGGCAAAGGCCTCCAGCCCCCCCAGACACTGGGTGGTCCTGGAACCAGGCCCCCTGGAGTAGCATTGTGGCCTGGGAGCTCTGACCCACAGGGGGGCTGGCCCCAGAGCCCAGGGCCTGGGAGTCTGGTCAGCCCACCCCAGTGTCAGCCTAAGGATTGCCTGTTCTGTAAAAGCTGCATCCTGGAAATGAGGAAGCAGCTAAAGTGACTCTGGTGGGACTTGAACCCACAACCTTTGAATGTCTAGCTGGGCTCATATTAACCATTATAGCTCAGAAGGCCTCCAACTGCAGCTCTGTCCTTATTCCTAGTTTTCACTGTCGGGGGCTCAGTGGTTCCCCCCCCCCTTCCTACCTCTCTCCCGAAAGAGACAGACTTGGATCCCCTTTCTTTTCCCCCAGCAATTGCCATTCTGAAAAGCAGAGAGTGGAGATATCGAACTCAGCAGTCCATCAGGCTCTGTGGTGCAATGGAAAGCATGTTGGACTTCTAAGCTACTATGGCTAGTGTAAATCCAGTTAAATATTCAAAAGTTGTGAGTTCAAGTCCCACCAGAGTTACTTTAGCTGCTTCCTCATTTCCTGGGCACCTTTTACAGAACAGGCAATCCTTAGGCTGATAGTGGGGTGGGCTTGAGTCCAGACACTTCCCTGCAGACCCCAATGAGGGTGGAGGGAAGGGCTGGTTGTTGGGGCTGGGGTTTGTTCTGAAAGGCTGCAGGTACCGATAGATCGTTTTGTCCCTCCCTGTCTCCTACTAGTGCTGAGCAACACTCAGGCTGTGTCTACACTGCACGGCTCTTCTGGAAAAACCTACGCAAATTTCGAAACCCAATTTGTGTAGCTTTTTCTTCTGCTTTTTTTGGAAGAGGCTTTTCTGACATTTGGCCTGTGGACACTGGGTAAGTCATACAAGGGAGGCAGGAGGCAGAGCCGGCCCAATACACCAGCCTCCCAGGGCAGGGGAGGCCAAGCCACAAGCCTCCAGCAGCTGCCTGGCCTGATTCATCTCCCTTCCCCAGGCTGGCACCCAGGGGCATTATCAGCTGACATCACCCACCTCTGTCACATGGTAGTTGGGCTCATCTTGGGCACAGGCTGGTCAGCAGCAGCTGCATTTACCTGGGCACCTCAGGGGAGCAGCAATAAGAGATGGCCCTGTGTTTTACCTGGCTTTGAACAAGGGGCCTTTCATTTGTTACATAACCTGTAATAACTACCACACCACAGAAACACACTCCAGCATAGATGGCACTTGGTTCTTTGTTCTGTTCCTGGCTCTTTCCAACACCCTGCTCTGCAGGGGAGGGGAATGCACCTTGTGAACACTCCACCTCTGGTTCTCAGGGAAGCCACTAACCCGAGCTGCCAGCTCCTCATTTCCTCATTAGCCCCTTGAGATTTGTAGCTCAAAGCTGGAGCTGCTGTGGCAGGAGGTGAAGCTACAGAAGCTGACAGGGGACAATCAGCGGGCGGAGGGTTATTTTTTCTCCTCCCTGGGCTGATGTGGCTAGAACTGAGGAGGAGAAAATCCTCTTCCCTTCTCCTCAGAAGATGGGAATTGCAGTTGGTTCTCTCTTTGGTTCTACTAAAGCTGGACCCAGGACTAGACTTTTTCTTTCTAAAACCCTGGTGAAAGTTGAGGGAGAATTTGCTAGTTGACTGAAAATGTGAGTTAAGGAAGGGTATGGCCCAGCATGGGGGTTGAACCCATGACTCTGAGATTAAGAGTCACCCACTCTACCAACTGAGCTAGCCAGTGTGTGACAGGAGGGGTGTGAGCTGGGGAGGGTGCCCCCCTGCCCAGAAGGTGCGTTTGGGTGCCCGCAGGGGTAGCAAGAATTCAGGCCCTCAGGCCAGTGCATTGGGGACAACATGTGAGCCCTTCCATGAGCATTTTCTCCTCCAACTGGGGAAGGCAGCTGGGCAGGACCAGCCTGCAGCCCACGTCCCTTTCAGCCCCAGGTGCAGGAGGTAACAGAGAGGGAAGGAAAGTTCATGGCCAGAGCCTCCTCCCAGCAGTCTGGCCCTGTGCAGAGTCTGTGCATGATGGAGCCTCTCCCAGCAGGATTCTGGCCTGTTCTCTGCAAAATGCTCAGCCTGTTTCATTTTCTGCAGGAACGAGTGGGATCCATGCGCCCTGTTCCCAGTGACAAGTGTGTGTCCTCTCCCCCCTTTCCACAGACACTGCAGCCAGGGGGTTGTGCACCTGCAGTGGCCCCTTCCTACTTGGCCTCTTACAAAGCTGGTGTGAAAAGCTGTTGGGCCCCAGTCCTCCTGGGCCTGGCAGTGGCAGGAGCACTGACTGGAGACAGGTTGTAGGTGGAACAGAATTAGCTCAACTGGAAAAGTGCAGCTGACTCAGTGGCTGAAAGGGGCTGCGGCTGCTGCTGACAAGGAAGAAGCTGGGAGGCAAGGTGCTGGCAGCAGGAGATTCCAGCTGCCTCTTTGCCCTGGATCTCCGTGCGCCATGTCGACTGCCAGCCACCTTGACTAAACCTCAAACCAGCTGGACTAGCCAGCCCATGTCACAGTGAGTCACTAGTGGCCCTGTCAGAGAAGAGCCGCTTGCAGCTGCAGAGACATCGCTGCAGCGGTCTGAGGTGCCTCCCTTGGAAGGGGCATTTATGAACTTCACTTTCATAGGCTGGCGAGCTGAGTTGGTTAGAGCGTGGTGCTAATAACACCAAGGCTGTGGGTTCAAGCCCCATGCTGGCCACAAGGGTGTTTGTTTTGGTGACTTGCTGAGTTTTGTTGTTGAAGGAGACAAGCCAGAACTGGCTCCAGCCCCCACTCAGTAACCTGGGGAAATGACCCACCAGGCCTGGGCCCCTCGGAGAGGCAACGATTCCCCACTGGCCAGGGCAGAGCCTCCCTCTGACACAGTCATGGAGCCTTCTCCCCCTGGTCCTGCCTCCCCCTTCACTCAGCTCTCACTGCTCGGTGCTGCCAGGGAGGGGCCTCACTGTGAGAGCCGCCTGGGCAGGTTCCTGCCACAGAGACACGTCCCAGAGCAGGACGGATGCTCAGACCGGCACTGAGTGTTGCTCAGCGCTGGGGTGAGACAGGGAAGGACAAAAGAGTCTAATGGCGCCTGCAGCCTTTCAGAACAGCCCCCGGCCCCACCCCCACGTCCCAGCTCTTCCCTCCACACTCACTGGGCTCCACTGGGCACTGCCTGGACTCAGGCCTCCCTGGTGCCAGCCTAAGGGCTCTGGAGAGGACATGGCAGCTCCATGGGCAGAGACCTGAGGCCCTGGCTGGGCAGGGCTCATTAAGCAGCTGTGGGGCTGGGCTGCTGCACAGCTTAGGACAGGGGTGGGCAAAGAGTTTTGATGGGAACCACTCCCAGGGCTGCACTTTTCCATGCTATTAACAGTAGGTGGGGGTCTGGGATGGAGGCTGGGTGCAGACAGGAGCTTGGGGCAGAGGATTGGGGTGCAGGATCTGGGAGGGATGTGGTTTAAAGAGGGGGGCAGAGGGTTTGGTTTACATGGGGTACCAGGGAGTTGAGGGAAGGGAGGGGCTGGGGTGCCAGAGGCAGGCTCTGGCTGGGAGACTTACCTGGCTCACTCCCAGCCAGCAGCCCAGCACGTTTCTCAGGCAGCCTGCCCTGCCCCCACACAGGCTGCAGGAGCCATGTGGGTTGGTGAATAAGAGCCTGAGTGGAGGGGGGATGGTGCTTCAAGTGGCCAGAAACCAGACAGTGGGATTGTGCCGGGAGCAGGGACACTAACAGCTTCACTCAGCTCTCAGGGTTCGTCTACACAATGGGCTTGTTTTTTAATAGCTTGTTTCAAAGTAGCACGTCCACACTGCAGGGAAGCCTCGACTTAGAGCCCCAGGAGGCTCTGGGCAGTAATTACTTTGACTGGCCCTGGGCAGGAGCTATTTTGAAATAGCTGCAGTGGAGCAACCACACTCCGGCTATTGCAAAATAGCTATTTTGGAATAGGCATTGTCCCTCGTGCAATGAGGTTTACAGATTTGGAGTTAAGCCATGGTGGCTTTTGCGGTGAGTGAATAGGAAGAGGGAGGGGACACTGCTGCCACTTGGCCCTCTGCTTGCAAAAACAAAAAATAGGGAACCTGCTGGTCACTGGAGAATATGGGTATCACTTGAGCTAATTCCCCTGCTGTCAATTTAGGCAACCTTTTGGTGACTCTTCCCTTCTCCACAGGGATGTCTGTTTTCTAGGTCAGTTAGTTGGTAGGGGAAGAGAAGGTTCCAACAAGGCTCCTCATCACACTCATTCTTGTGACTCCCCTTCTCTCTCTGTAGCCTCAGGAGACTCCCTGCAGCAAAGCCTTGGGGGCTCTGAGATGGCCCCTGCCCTGCAGCCTGTCCCACCTGGCCATTGTCATGGACTCTCTGTGAGGTCATCATCTCCCAACCTCCTTTAGCCAATAAGCTGAGGGGCTGCAAAAGGCCCTTGTGATGTCACTGCCACACCCACCCCTGCCCTCCAGGGCTAATGTCCTGCCCCAGGCAGCCCCTTTGCATGGCTGAGCTGCTCCCAGGGGTGAAAGTGACACATTTCTTACAGGGAATGTTCTTTTGGGCAGCATCCCTTGGGCCGGGGGAGGTTCAAGGCAGAAAGGAGGGGGGGTTCAGTAAAGCTACATGTGAATGGGTCCATCTAGCAACCCCTGCCAGCCACACGCACGGGGGGGGCGGGGGGTTGTGCAAGTGCAACATGCAGTGGAGACATACTGGGAGACAAGTGGGGAGGGAGGGGACATGAGGTGCCAAAGTAGCTCAGTGGGGAGAGTGTTAGACTAAAGGTTCCTTGTTCATTCCCAGGCTTTGGCAAAGACCTTGAGGCTCGTCCCTTCTTTGGCTCCTCTGTGAAGAGCCCAGCTGTGCCTCCTGGTAGGCACTTGTTTGCCCTGCTGCTCCACTTAGAAGCCAGCAAGTCCTGCCCCTCCTCTGCCAGAGAAGGAAAAAGGAGCTCTCCTTAGAGCAGCATCAAGCCAGCCCCCTCAGAACACCTGCCTTTGCTCTGCTCCGGGTGGGGGCAGGTCTCAGCAAACTGGGCTGTCAGGGCACAGGCGAAGTTGGGGGGTTAGTTGCTTGTCTTGTTACTTTGTCCGATTTCCCGCCTCTTTTCCTGAGCTCACCCAGAGACTGAAATGGACAGTAGTTGCTGATGGGGGCGGGGGGGACGGAGGGGGAGAAAATGGACAAGAAGAACCAGGCAGAAAGAGGGTCAAACGTCCAAACCTCTCCGTGTCAGTTGGCCTCAGTTCGTGGCCACCCAGCAATCGCGCTGATGAGGCCATAACACGTGAAGGGGGAATTTTCACTGCTCATGTCCTCTGGGGTGGAATTCTAGCACCCCTGGGGTTCAATGCAAGAAGACAGCCCAGCAGGGACTGAAAACCACTGCTCCAGGTGAAGTTTGAACTCAGAACCTTAGTACATTTTTCAGCTATATCATCTTACAAGTACTGCAGGGTGACCCATAGTGCCACCAGTTCTGTTCTTAAAAAATACTTCTTCAAAGTCCTTCAACTGAAAAATTCAAGAGGCACAAAGTGGACTTGAAGGATAGGGACAAGAAGATTGACTTGCAGAGATTTGCACAAACCAACACCTCACCAGCAGGACCCACTGACATTTGAACTGAGATTGCAGAAGTTAAAGTCCTGCCCCTCACACCATGGGACCATCACACTGCCCCATGTTTAGGTTTCTCAGATGGTAGCTGATACTCTGCTCTCCTTGCTTTTTCATTCAGTGGCTTCACCTCTCCAGACCCTGCTCATCTGTATGTGGTCTCAAGGGAACTATCTGGCTCCCTCTCCGGCAGAGGAAGGAGAAATGTTGCCATGTGTTACACACGTTGGCACCGTACAGACCCCGGCCCTGGGTCCCCCTGGCCTGAGCTCCATGGGACAGGGAGAAGCTCCAGGAGATTGTTCCCCTGGGATCGCGTCTCACATGGATCCAAAGGCTGGGGGCTCCCAGACCCACCCTACAGACGGGAATGCCGGTTCCTAGAAGCTCCCACCTAGATACCCTTGAGTGAGGGTTCACAAAGAAGCTGGGGGGAGAAAAGTCACAGAGGTTTCTGGGTGGGCGAGTGCAGCTTCTCGGCTGCTGAGCTAAGTTCAAGAGCGGCAAAGGGAGAGGAGGGGAAGTGGCAGCCGGACACTCAGCATGGCCCCAGGAACGGAACCAAGAACTGTCCTTGCGTTTCTAGCCTTAAAGCGTTGCTTCTCGGCTGTTTGGCTAAGATTGAGCACTTCCTGCCTCTTGGAGAGGAATAAAAGTGGCAAGAGGCAGCAACACACACTTCTGCCTGCTTTTTCAGGGCTTAAGTAGAAGCTCTTCAAAGAGCTGTGCAGTTCTTGCCCCACATTGAATTGGCTGGGAGTCAAACCCCAGTCAACTGCTTGGAAGGCAGCTATGCTCACCACTATACCACCAATGCCTGTGCTAGACAGGCTTATGAAAATTAGTGAGGGAAGTCCACATCTGCCATGAAGTGCACTTGAGGTAAGAGAGTGCCCGTGTGGTTTGGGTAAAGCATAACTTCTTGCCCGATTGGCTAAAATCAGGGGTGGTGATGTTGGAATAGTAACATCCCTGTGGCTCTCTGTGGTGTGAGGGATTGGCTGGCATACCAGTTGCAGAGGTTTCTGGGTAGGCGAATACAGCTTCTTGGCTCTTGGGCTAAGTTCAAGAGCAGCAAAGGGAGAGGCAGGGAAGTGGCTGCCGGACACTCTGCGTGGCCCAGGAGTATAGACCAAGAGTTGTCCTCTTGTTTTTTTTCATAAAATGTTGTTTCTCGGCCATTCGGCTAAGATCAAGCGCTTCCTGCCTCTTGGAGAGCCATGTCACAGGCACAAGCCCCCAGACACGCCTCTGGCCCTTCCATGGATGCATCGCAGGACCAAGCAAGGGGCAGCAAGTGCCAGGCACTGTTGTTGCATAAATTGCTGGTTTCGTCCCCTTGGAGGCTAGTCTGATTTACCCCAAGAAGAGAGTCACACTTTCAGGCTGGGTCCAACTCAAGTTTATTGGTTGCAACCAAGGTACGGCTAAGGAACTCAATGTTCAAAGCAGAGCTGACCCCCAACATCTCATAGGCAGGGGTTCTTATAGGGTTAACATCCTTCCTGGTTTAGGTGCCTTAACATGATAGGTTACTTCATTTTTGACATTTAGCATTCCTATAGGTCAGGTTAATTTTCTAAATGAGGTTAAATACAGTGCCTACTTGCTGACTTTGCGGTTACAGCTGTGTTACATTCATTCACTTTTGCTAAACAATGGGCGAGCCATACCTCCCTTTTTCCTTTCCTGCTTGAGCCGGTCACAAGTTTAAAGGATGTGGAATATATCCATATCTCTACTTAACAGAAGACTGGTTTCACTTCCCCTCGTCTCCTTATTGTGAGTTATTACTTGTGACAGGCCTTGACCTTTGTCATGTCTTACTCCTATACAAATAGCAAATATATCTAAGCATTAGCAATGTATGTATATTGTACGTGCCCCTCATAGGGGAGTCAATGGCTCCGGGGGATTTGACTTCCCTTTTACACATCACTGTCATGGATAAAGCCGTGGTCCAAGTATGAGTCTCTGCAGGCCCTGCAGTCCAGGCAGAGGAATGCAGATATTTATGGCCGAATGGCTCATGGCCTTGCAAAGAAAGGCCACCTCCCCCCACCCCAGACCAAGTCAGAGCCACGGTCAATGAATTGCGGCAGGGGTATGTGAGGACCTGTGAGCACAGTTCCCGCACTGGGGAAGCACCACAGCACTGTGCATACTGTGCATACTACCTCAAGGCACCAGCTGGGGGGCAAGCCCTGGAGCCCAAGCCACACGGGGAGACTCAATATGACCAGGAGGCCTGGAGCGTGTGAGCCCTGCACAGAGGCTGCTGCTAGGGGCCTGCTTCAGTGGCCCAGCAGCTCAAGTTCCCCCGAACCAGCTTCTCCCCCTGGAGCCACCCCCCAGCGCTGCTGAGGACCCTGACATGAGGCAGTGGGGCCACCAGAGGAAGGTGCCAGCCTTAGCCCTTCCTCCCAGCCTCCTCCCCCTCCCAGGGTCTTTCCCCAGCCCCTCCCCAGTTCTACATTCCCCACATAAAAACCAGAGAGTTTGTTCTTTCAACAGGGAAAAGTCCTGTTTGTGTTACCAGCAGGGGGAGGGGGAGAGGGAAGGGGGTATGTTGAGGGGGGATTGGTGTGTGTTGGGAGGGAGACACAGAGGGCAATAAATGAGGAGTAACATTAGTTGGAACCAAGGAGCTGGGTTTGAACTACTGCAGAAAAAAGGATTCTGCCCCTGGAGCTGCCCTGTCCCCTCCAGAGCCCTTAGGTTGGCACTGGGGAGGCCTAAGTCCAGACAGTGCCCAGCGAGGGTGAAGGGGGAGGGAAGGGCTGGTACTTGGGGTAGGGCCGGGGGCTGTTCTGAAAGGCTGCAGGCGCCGTTAGACCCTTTTGTCCTTCCCTGTCTCACCCCAGCGCTGAGCAACACTCAGTGTCGGTCTGAGCATCCGTCCTGCTCTGGGACGTGTCTCTGTGGCAGGAACCTGCCCAGGCGGCTCTCGCAGTGAGGCCCCTCCCTGGCAGCACCGAGCAGTGAGAGCTGAGTGAAGGGGGAGGCAGGACCAGGGGGAGAAGGCTCCATGACTGTGTCAGAGGGAGGCTCTGCCCTGGCCAGTGGGGAATCGTTGCCTCTCCGAGGGGCCCAGGCCTGGTGGGTCATTTCCCCAGGTTACTGAGTGGGGGCTGGAGCCAGTTCTGGGTTGTCTCCTTCAACAACAAAACTGAACCAATGGATCTTGTGCCGACCTGACACTGTGCTGGGCTAGTGCTGTGTGTGCCACAGAGCTTCCTGCAGGGCTGCCCACATGGGAGAGGGGAGGGGCAGTTTGAGTCACCCAGCTCTGTCCCTTCTGAAAATGGCAGGTGCTGTCTTGGCAGTGAGGGAGAGGTGGGAAAGGGGCCCTGAGTGAACCTCTTGGGTCACAGCTGCTGTAACAATGAGGTAAGATGAATGAGTAGGCAGTTGTCATGTGGAAACTGAGGCTGGTTTCCCTGACTGGGACTTGAACCCAGGCCTCAGCAGTGAAAGTGCTGAATCCTAACTAGTAGACCATCAGGAACACATGAGCATGTCTTTTTCCTTACCTACCTTTCACAGGCCACTTTCTGTCCCCTTCAGGACATGGGTCCATTTTCCATTGTCCAGAGGGGACAAGCGCAGAAACCAAACAGAACATCAGAACAGCCAGACTGGGCCATGCCAGTTGCCCAACTAGCCCAGGATCCTGTCTCACGACAGCAGCCAATTTCCCTCAGGGCAGGGATTGTCCCTGGCTGGGTTTTGTGCAGAGCCTGGATATCACATGGGGTCTGTCAAATACAAGTAATAACCATAAATTCTAGTCCTCAAATCTGTAGTAACAGCTGCTTGTATCACCCCCCCCCTTCTCCAGTCTGAAGGCAGCACATTCCTATAAGCCAGCCTCCCATTGGGTAATGGCCCCTTATTTCCCGGAGGGGGGCTGGGTCCAGAAGGATTCCGCTGAGCATCTCAGAGAAGTTTCTCTCAGCCGGTGTCTCTAATAACTTGCTCTGTTGCCTCAGCTTCCCCCTGGCCAGAGCATTTCTTTTGTCACAATCTCTCCCAGGAAGAGTCAGGGAAATTAGCCAGTGACTAAAACCCAGAGTAATTCCCAGCAGACAGGGCAGCAGTTCCCTACCTTGTACTCCTGGGCAGCCTCCGCTATGGGCAGCACCGTGTGCGCGCGGTGAGCCCGGGACTCTCTGCAGATCACACAGATGGGGGCTTGATCCTCCTCGCAGAACTGCTTCAGCACCTCCTGATGCTCCTCACACACCCCGTCCCCGCCTGCCCCCTTCACTGCCTGCAAACTCAGCTGTTTTACTAGTTCTACCACGTTTGCCAGCTGCCTGTTGGGCCAGAGGGGGCCCTGCTGCATCGGGTCCCTGCACTGCGGGCAGGAGGCAGCTGGGTTGGGTCCCTGGAGAGAGGGGCTGGGGCCGGTGGCTGCAGGAAAACCCTTCTGCTGTGTCTGCGGCTGAGCGGCACAAAGGAAGATACAAGATCCCTGGGGGGGGGGCGGTCTTTGCCGGATGAACGTGCCTGAGGAAAGACGCTGGAAGTGCAACAGACACATAAAAGGGGACGAGGGACAGTTTGAGTCACACACATGGCAGGGGGCGCAGCTCAGCCAGGGACCTTATCCACTCACAGAGCTTCACAGCTTCTCCACGCCCCGAACCCCACCAGGCAAACTGCCCCATGGGCCTCACCTGCACCATGCTCAGGGCCTGGGGATTTTTTGTCCCTTTGCCAGACCAAATAACTAGCCCCCCACTGCTCTGGAGTCTCTGCCTCTCATGGGCCTTCTCATCCTCAGGCTCCACTTTGTCTCCAGACAGACCCTGCTCTACTACAGCCACCTCCCTCTGGCTGTCACTCCTGGGCCTTCTAGAGCAAAAAATGCCCCTTCATTCTGACTTTGAATACACAGGCTTTTAGCAAACACACCTGCATTTGCTAGGGAGGGGTCTGAACAGTTTTTGTAGAGAGAGAGAGACAGCCACCATGGATCATCTTTGCTAACTGTCCCAGAGAGCCAAAGAAGGAAAATAATTTGGCAATGAAAAGTAACTGTCAACCCAGGTGGGACTTGACCCCACAATCCGTGGCTTACAAGGCCAGCGTCTTATCCATTAGGCCACTAAGGTACACAGAAAATGGTGCCAGGGACAGAAATTCACCCTTCTAAATGTCCCTTCCTCAGCTTTTAGCTCCTTATTAAGCCCCTTTGAAGAAGCCAGATACACAGGAAGGGCTGATCTCATCCCTCTGAAATCAGTTTTCCATGGATATCAATAGCTGGCTCTAAGTCATGGCTTCCCCAGGCTGGCACCAAGGGGCATTATCAGCTTTGTCACATGGGAGTTGGGCTCATCCCAGGTAAAGGCTGGTCAGCAGAAGCACCTGCACGTACCCAGGGGAGCAGCAATAAGGTCCTGATTTTAAGAGGAATAAGGAATAAGGGATCTTCCGGAAAAGGTTTATTTTCTGAAAGATCCCTGTCTAGACTGGCGCTTTTTTCCGGCAAAGCCCCGAGCCGGAAAAAAGCGGCAGCCATGTTCATGCAAATGCCGCGGGGAAAATTTAAATCCCCGCAGCATTTGCAATTCCGAACTGTCTCATTAGCATCCCTTTTCTGGAAAAGGGTGCCAATGTAGACACAGCCATTGGGTTTCGAAATTTGCGTAGGTTTTTCCAGAAGGACAGTGCAGTGTAGACATAGCGTGAGTGTTGCTCAGCACTCGTAGGAGACACGGAGGGACAAAACAGTCTAAAAGCACCTGCAGCCTTTCAGAACAACCCCCAGCTCCAGCCCCAAGGACCAGCCCTTCCCTCCACCCTTACTGGTGTCTGCTGGGAATTGCCTGGATGCCAGCCCACCCCAGTGTCAGCCTAAGGATTAACTAGTCTGTAAAAGGTGCCCTGGAAATGAGGAAGCAGCTAAAGTGACTCTGGTGGGACTTGAACCAGACTGGAGGTAGGAAGAGGGAGGGGGCCACTGAAATTAAAGGATTAGAGCTGAGATACAGATGGAGACATTGATCCCACCACCCCTTGCATGCTAAGAAATCACTCTACCACTTGAGCTAATTCCCCTGCCTGCAAAGAGCCCTACTGCCTCACCCACCTTGTTCCAGAGCCCACAACATCCCTGTGGCTGCCCAAAGCTCCTTTCTGAAAGGGCCACTTGTGAGACTGACACCCGTGGGCCGGCTAGCTCGGAGGTTTAGGGGACGTGGTGCTCATATCACACAGAGGCATCTTAAGAGCAAGTCCCTTATTTCAAGCCATAATGGGCTCGCTATTCCGACGTCCCTGAATGGCAGGAGGAGGGAGGGACATTTTGGAATAGTGATTTATTTGGAAATAAGGGCTGTGTAGACAGCCCCAAATTACAAAATAAGCTATTTCAAAATAGCCGCATTGATTATTTTGAAGTATGGGACGCACCCCTAGTGAGTTAGAGCTGAACTCTGCCCCCAGCTCCCTGCTCTACCCACCCACGTGTTGACTCCCTCCCTGCCATGGGGCTGTTTGCATTGGCCTTTTCTCTCTGTAGCCAGGCTTCAGCCAAGACTGAGAGTCAGGCAGGAGAATGTGACCCGGCTCCCTGCACCTGGGCCCTGCATTTCTCATCCCTTCAGAGACACTTGTTAGTGGAGGAATAAATCACAGTCACAGGAGTGTAGATTATGAAACTTTGTAGCTGTTGTTGCCTTGGAAACTCCCCACAGACCTTCCCCTGGGGTCCCGGGCAGCCGCTCACGCTGCACAGCTCACTTCGAGGTGAGGGTGCTGTGTAGACGTGCCCGTCCTGTTGAGGGCCAGCCTGCTGGAGGGAGGCTCTGGCCACTTCCTTTCCTTGTCTCTCTCAGGCTGTGTCTACACTGCAGGGCTACGTCTACACTGCAGGCTTTTTGCACAAGAGCAACTGCTCTTGTGTAAAAACTTGTAGAGCGTCTACAGTGCAGGCACGTTCTTGTGTAAGTAAATTTATAGTGCAGAATCAGACAACAGGGCTTCTTGCACAGAAGTTATTGCTCTCCCCACTTATAAGCCCTCTTGTGCAAGAACTCGTCAACAAGGTGGCAGTGTGGATGGGCAACAGCGGTTTCTTGCTCAAGAAAGCCATGTATCTAAAATGCCCATCAGAGCTTTCCTGAGCAGGAGAGCGTCCACACTGCCATAGGCGCGCTTGCAGAAAAGCACTTCTCTTGTGCAACAGCACATGGCAGTGTGGACACACTGTTGGGCAAGACCTTTTGCACAAAACAGATTTTGCGCAAGAAGCCTGCGGGGTAGATGTAGCCAGGGGGTGTTTGGGTTTGTTACCAGCACTGAGCTTTGTACAACAGCCCAGGGAACATTGTGAAAAGCCAAAACCTTCCCGCCCTGGGTGTCCTTGGCCAGTCAGCAAGTGGCAGAAAGGTTCCCTGAAGTGCTGACTTCAGGTGATTTGAAACAAACCCCAGCAGCTCAGATGAGGTGGCCGAGTGGTTAAGGCGATGGACTGCTAATCCATTGTGCTCTGCATGCATGGGTTCAAATCCCATCCTCATCGGGTGTTAGTAGTCTTCTCTCTTGCCTCTCCCAGAGGTTCAGTGGCAGCCCTGCCTGCCCCACCCCCCTCCCACTGCAGCCAGGGGAAATCTCCTCAGGGGGAAACCTCACAAAGGAGATTCCAGGCAGCCAGGCCATGGGGGTCTCTGAGATGCCCCAGCCCTGCAGCCTGTCCCACCTGGCTGTTGCCATGGTCCCTCTGTGAGGTCACTGCCTCCCGGCCAATGAGCTGAGGTGCTGAAAAAGTTCCTTGTGAGGTCACTGCTGCCTTGCAGGCTCATGTCCTGCCCCTGGCCAGCCCCTTGGCATGTGTGAGCTGCTCCCCCTGCCCCTGTCACTCAGGGCTGGTTCTGGGGCTCAAGCAGGGAACATCAGAGGCTGCTCAGGGGGCCACATTGCTAGGAATAAGGGATCTTTTGGACAAGGTTTTATTTTCCAAAAGATCCAGTCTAGACTGGCGCTTTTTGCCGGCAAAGCCCCGAGCCGGAAAAAAGCAGCAGCCATGTTCATGCAAATGAAGCGGGGGAGATTTAAATCCCCGCTTCATTTGCAATTGCGCTGTGTCTAATCTGCATCCCTTTTCCGCAAAAGGCCCTTCAGCAGCAGCACACGGCTGCCATCCAGCAGGCCCTTCCGGGGGCTTGTGCATCTGAGAGGCCCTGAGGGAGAGTTCCAGACAAGGACACCTGTGAGACTCTCCCCTGGGTGCCCCCACAAGGGCCTTCTGTATTTCCCCTCTGTGCCTCCCCCACCACCCACACACACCCTTCCCCTGCCCGCCCTTCCCACTTTCTGGGCCCGCCTCCCCTGCTGAAGACACGTGAGGAGACACGTGAGAAGTGGTTTTTTTTTTTTGGACCTGCCCCGACCGCAGCCCTAGAGACTCTGGAACAAAGAAGACACATGAGAAGAACCCAACTTTCTTCCTTTTGCTGTGACATGGATGGATCTAGCTCAGGTTTCACTCAAGGGGTCCGTCTGCATGTGAAGTACCTGTGACAGCCCCTGTGCTTCTCTGCCCCCCCATCAGCAATGCCACCTACTTGGGGGAGCACGTGCCCCGAGACTTGTAGAAATGACAACCTAGACAAGCCAGCATCAATCAGGCACCCTTCGATAGCTCAGCTGGCAGAGCGGAGGACTGTAGTGTGTGTTTGACGAGTGATCCTTAGGTCGCTGGTTCAACTCCGGCTCGAAGGAGTGATTGTTTTCCCTCCGGCCTGGCCTTAGCAGAAGGTAACCAAGGTGGTTGCCTTGGGTCCGTGTCTTCAGAGCCCTCCGCTGCAATTGACAGAAAGATTGTGGGGAGGAGCTGCCAATCACATTTCTTGGGCTGCGCAGGTTATATCCACAAACACAAAAGTTCTTTCGGAACAATGGCCGTTATTCCAAAATAACAATGCAAGAGTCTACACAGCAATTCCGTTATTTTGAAATAATTCTGAAGTAACAGACGGCTTATTCCGACTTCTGCAAACCTCATTCTACGAAGAATAACACGTAATCCAAATTAGCTATTTGAAAATAATGTGTCTGTAGCTGCGCCACTGCTGCTAGTTTGAACTAGCCCCTCCCCAGGGCCATTCTAAGTTATTCTTCCTGGGGCTCTAAATTGAGATAGCTCGTCTACACTGGGGAGCCTGCCTCGGACTATTCTGAGGTTTCCCTGCAGTGTAGACGTGCTAGTTCGAAATAAGCTATTTTGGAATCACTATTCCAGACCAGCTTATTCCAAAATAAATGTGCCGTGTAGTCGTAGCCAGAGGGATGAAGCAGCAGGAGGAAAGCCTGGAGTCCAGAGGCCAGTCTGAAAGCTCAGTATTCCATATGGCTACACACAGTCACCTGTTTTGTTCCCATGGTGTAAGGGGCAGGACTTTGAATCTTGCAATCTGAGTTCAAATCTTAGTAGGACCTCCTGGGTTGGGGCTTATTGTTGTGAGGTTTTTCACACTGCCTGGCTATGCTGCAGGCTTCTTGCACAAGAATGGCAGTTCTTGTGCAAAAACTAGCACAGTGTCTATCCTGCATGTGCATTCTTGTGCAAGAAAATGTACAGTAAACCATTGGAAAAGAGGGCTTCTTGTGCAAGAGTTAGTCCTCTCCCCATAACGAATAAGCCCTCTTGCACAAGAAGGCAGTGTGCACAGGCAAGAGGGATTTCTTGCACCAGAAACCCCTAAGGCTAAAATAGCCATTAGAGCTTTCTTGCACAAGAGAGCATCTATGCTGCTGTAGATGCTCCTTAGGAGGAGATAAACCACCTCATAGAGCTGGAAGGGACTTTGAGAGGTCAGATAGTCCAGCCCCCTACCCTCATAGCAAGCACAAGAACCCTCCCTGACAGATTTGCCCCAGATCTCTAAATGGCCCCCTCAAGGATTGAATTCAGAATCCTGGGTTTAGCGAGTTAATACTCAAACCACTCAGCTCTCCCTCCCTGTTGTGCCAAAACACATGGCCGTGTGGATGTGCTCTTGCACAAGAACTCTTGCACAAAACAGTTCTTGGGCAAGAAGTCTGCAGTGTAGATGGAGCCTAAAGTTTTTCATATTTTTTGTTTTAAAAATATTTCAAAAAGTTGTTCAATGTGCCCCAAGCCTGGAATTGTGCTGCAGCCGCCTCCCTCGCTACGGTCGCTGGCTCCATGTGCACTGGCCTTCTGTCTGGGTGCTGGCAGGGGGGTGAGAGGTGGCAGGTACCGATGGGTAACAGGTGCCAAGGTGCATACAGAAAAGCCAGCGCCTGCATCTGACCTCACTGTGCACAGCTCAGCTTTTAACAAACACTCTCCTCCTGTCTGCGCCTAACACCAGTGTCAGTGTCTGCTCCGGAGGGGTCCTGTCTGGGGGAAAATGGCAATTCCAGGGGACCTGCACAGCTAACATGGTAAAGAGAAAGAGACTTCACTAGGAATCATCACAAATGTCACCCCAGATGGGACTTGAACCCACAATCCCTGGCTTCGGAAGCCAATGCCTTGTCCATTAGGCCACTGGGGCACATGAGTGATGATACAGAAACCCAAATTCCCTTTCTTTCTGGCTGGCCAGGGATACCCAGGGCGGAAAAGTTTTGGCTTTTCACAATGTTCCCTGGGCTGTTGTATAAAGCTCAGTGCTGGTAACAAACCCAAACACCCCCTGGCTACATCTACCCTGCAGGCTTCTTGCGCAAGAACTGCTAGGTGCAACAGCGCATCCACACTGCCATGTGCTTTTGCACAAGAACGTCCATGGCAGTGTGAACGCTCTCTTGTGCAAGAAACCCCTGTTGCCCATCCATACTGCCTTCTTGTGCAAGAGCTCTTGCACAAAAGAGCTTATTCCTCATGGGGAGAGGAATAACTCTTGCGCAAGAAGCCCTCCTTTCCTACATTTTGCCATAAATTTACTTGTGCAAGAATGCGCGTGCATTAGAGATGCTCCTCAAGTTTTGTGTAAGAAGCCTGCAGTGTAGACGTAGCCCCTGGGTGCCCAGAGAGGGGCTGGCTAGTCACAGTCTGGCTCGGAGCGCTCTCTGCAATGGGAAGATGTCCATGGAGCAGGCGTATGACAGTGGCACACGGCTCTGGTGTGCTGGGGAGGGAGGCCCAGCATCCAGACGAGTGTTTCCAAGGGAAGCTTTTACCGACAGTGTCTGCCTCTGATTTGATTTTACCGTGTTGTGAGACACTGGAACCCGCAGCAGCATGGACGGAGTGGCTGGAGGGAGTGGCTGGCGGGCGGCTGGTAGGAGCAGTAGCAAGTAGCCAACAGAGTGGGTGAGATGCCTCCTATCCCCACCCTCCCAAGAGTGGGAGGTGAGCTCTGAAAACCACCTGTGAGCTCTTATCTGCCCTGAGCAAGGGCAGCTACTGTGAGTGGGGTATGGAGAAAGTTTGGGCATGTGAATGGGACACTTACATGGCTGGACTTACATTGCTGGCAAAGGACACTGCTCAATCCTCTTGAGCGGGGACTTACTTGTGGGATGGTTCTGAACCCTGCTTGTGTCCAGGCCTGACATAACCTGCCCCACAGAATTCACACAGCAAACGGGGCTCTCAAAGCACAGGGGGAGTTTGGGGGCTCGTTGCTGGGCCGTGGGGTGAAGCATCAAACCAGCCCCCTCCTGTGGGGCCTGTGAGTATTGCTGAATCTGGGCCTCTGCACCTGGGCAATGGCAAACAAAAGGTCTGGGGGCCACACAGAGACCCCGCTGGGCTGAGCAGAAAGTGGCTGGGACTTTGCTTTGTCATTGCCTGTGGGCTTGTCTGTCTGCAGCCTGGAAACCTCCTGGCTCCTCAGACCACTGGTCTGGATGGAGAGTTACAGACGTCGGAATAATGGAATTGCTGTGTAGACGCTCCCATTGTTATTGCAGTGTAATGGCCATTACTCCCAAGGAACGCTGCTGTGTAGATGCAGCCTCAGAGAAATGCTGAGCAAGTGCTCCTGCAATGTCTGGGGGGACAGGGAAATGAGGTCACTTCTCTAGCTATCAAAAAGCAGACAGGTCAGGAGTGGGATTTGAACCCACATCTTCATTCAGACACCAGAACACCCAACTGAGGGAAAGGCAGGACCTTGAGTCTGGCATCTTAGACCACTTGGCCATCCTGACACTTGTGTTAGTATTTTCAAGTGCAGTTTTCGTATATGTTTGAGTTGCTCGGGGAGACCAAGGGGGCCCCTCTCTTTCCCCACCTAACAGCTGCTCTACAGCACAGCTGGGTTTATCTCCACTCACCCTCACTCACCCTTGTGGGGTGTTTTGCAGGGAGCTGACAAGAAGCGGAAAAGGGGAAACTGCTGGCCAGCAGAACTGAGGCTTGGGATTCTCCTGTGCCAGGGAGTCTGTGTCAGTGCCTGGGGATCTTGAGCAGGCGGCTCCTGGGCTTGTTGGCTCCATACCAGGGGTGTCTCCTCTGCAGGGCGATGCTTGTTCCTGGGGCTAACGCTTATCCCTGGGACACACTTTGTGCAGGGACCATTGCTGGTCTTTGTGTCACATTATGTGTCTAGGACGTGGGAGTGAGGAACCTGCCCAAAACAGACATGTATCCACACACCACCCCCCAGTTCTGCGTCCCCGGCATCCGGCCCTCCTCCGTCATCCCCACACGCTGCCCTGAGCCTCCCAGCCTGCACCCCCCCACGTAGCTTTCTTACAGATGCTGTTTTACCGCAACCCTCTCATGCCCAGCCTCGGCCCCCCCAACTCTTTGGAGACATGCCGCTCTCTATTGTTGTGCGCACTCTTCAATAAAGAGCTTGTGACTGGACTTTGCTGGTGTTGCCTGTCTCTTTGCGGTCAGTCAACAAACTGAGCCATCTGGGCTAGAGTCCCTGACAGAGGCAACGATTCCCCACTGGCCATGGCAGAGTCTCCCTCTCACACAGTCATGGAGCCTTCTCCCCCTGGTCCTGCCTCCCTCCCCTTCTCTAAGCTCTCAGGATATGTCGACATTACAGAGTTTTCCCTTCTTCTGCAAGAAAATCGAAAGAACAGAGGGGTTTCTCTGGCATTGGTGATCCTCATTCTACAAGGAAGAAGCCTTTTTGCAAAAGAGCTCTTTTGGAAAAACGCATGTGAGGTTGGAGAAGAAAGTTCTTCTGGAAGAAGAGGAAAGGGGGAAAAGCACAGGTGCCCTGGTGGCCATTCCATCCATAGCAATCCCAGCTTACATGCAGGAGAGCGTCCATTCAGTCTGGACTCTCTCTTTCGGAAAAGCAGATCACTTTTTTAATGCACTTTTGCAGTGTGGACGCTCTCTTCTAGAAGTTTTTTTTTGAAGATCCCTTCCGAAAAAAGCTTCTTCCGAATGAAGCCTGCAGTCCAGACATAGCCTCTGGGTACATCTGCAAAGCACGCTTATTTCAAACACTGCTATTTTTGGACTGATCTGGTTCCAAGCAACCAAGGGTGTGTGTGTGTTCAGTAAATCTACATGTGACTAGCTCCATCTAGCAGCCACAGGGGCCTTTAGCCAAGGCAGCAGTGACTCTGAGGAAGGGCTGGGGGTTAATCAGATGAACATGAGTGTCCAAGGTCACGCAGAAATGGATGAGGGGACGTCACAGACACTAGCACATCAAGAGGTAGAGAGAGGCCCCTGCTGCACTTCCAGACATGCCACAGTCTGGATAGAATCAGGGATTTTCAGCTGTTTAATCTAAGATGCTTGCCCCTAAGCTGCTGCCAACAGGCCAGGGGAGGAAGGCCAGGACAAGACCATTTTAGCCACTGGCTCTGTGCAGGCTGGAGCCTCCTCCTACCAGATCTCTGGGCCTGCTTCCTACAAAGCCTCCAACAGCTGCCTGGCCTGACTCATCTGGCTTCCCCAGCCTGGCACCCAGGGGCATTCTCAGCTGATGTCACCCCCTCTGTCAGGTGGGAGTTGGGCTCATCCCAGGCACAGGTCTGGCAGAAGGAGCTGCGCTTACCTGGGCACCAAGGGGAGGTGCAATATCTACTGTTTCTACCTGGCTTTGAACCAGGGACATTTTGTGTGTTAGACAAATGTGATAACCACGACACCACAGAAACACCTGTGAAGAACTTAAATTCTGCTGGACTTAAACTTGGACAAATATTCTGCTACTAACTCTTGGCCAATGCTTGGGGGAAAAGGCCGAGCAAGAGCAGGGAATAAGACACCCCCCTCCCCCCGCTACTTCTCTAGACCTTTGCTCCCAACACTGGGAAGGTGGCAGTGGCTTGGTGACTCAGGAGGGGAGACCCACATCACATCCCCAGCATTGCCCCCCTGCAGGGATGGACCTTTGGGGACAGGCCCAGACTCCCAGACCTCTCTCCCAGCTACTGTCACACTCCAGAGCAGAGCAGCCCCCAGGAGTAGGGCTGAGCCATGCAGTGGTGGCAGGAGCTGAGAGTTTACCTGAGACCTCAGGAACCCAGCACAAGGCACCATCCCAGGCCTCTCTCTGACAGGAGCAGAAGGGGAGGGTGTCTCAGGACTTGGGTGGCTTGTTGTCCTGGTTAGGGGTGTGGCCAAAACACAGGCCTCGTTGTGAGCAGGATTTGAACGTGCACGGGGAAACCCTAGTGGATTTCTAGTCCAACGCCTTAACCACTCGGCCATCACAACTCTGCAAAAGTTTTCTCCTCTACATAAATGTGGAGAAAAATTCTGTTACTAACTCCTTGGCCAGCTCAGATTGCTGCAGGGCAAAGGAATTCTCACTCCTTAATTCTGTGCCCCCAGGAAGGGACCAGCTCCACAGTCCCAGCGGCTTGGGGAGATGTGCATGTCAGAGCCTCTGCCCATGGGGCTGTAGCCTTCTGTGCCCAGGGAGCCAGACACTGCCAAGGTGGGAAAGCTGGAGGGAAATGGGGAATGGTCGGGAGTCAAAGGTGCTGTCTGGGACCATAGAGTTTTACAGGCCACTGGTGAGGAGGGGACCATGGCTTAGCGAACCCGTTATGGTTTGAAACAAGGGGCTTGCTCTTAAGACGCATCATTGTGATATGAGCACCACGTCCTAAACCTCCGAGCTAGCCGGCCCACAGGTGTCAGTCTCACAAGTGGCCCTTTCAGAAAGGAGCCTTGGGCAGCTGCAGGGACATTGTGGGCTCTGGAAGGAAAAGTGCAGAGGCAGGGGAATTAGCTCAAATGGTAGAGCTCTTGAAGATGTGGGTCCCGAGGCAGCAGAGACCTTTGAAGGGAGCAGAGACGTAAGGTCAGAAGGAAGGAGAACAAGTCACCTCTTCCCAGGTGAGATGTGGTAGGAAACTACCAGATCCGGTGCAAGCCGAGCTCCAAGGGCTGGTTCCTGCCCTGGTGGCTCCTTGCAGGGCCTGGCTTGAGAAGCGCCAAGGAGCCGTGTGTGGCCAGGAGAAAGGGTGCAGAAGGAACGTGGATGAAGGAGCAGGATGGGGGAGCAGGAACAAAGGAGGGTGGCAAAGGAAGCTGGGGGTGCTGGGTGAGAAGAAAGCCAGGGGAATGGGGTGGCTGGGGTCTGGGCATGAGGCGGGACATTATGTGGCTTTGTGTCCACTTGCACCAAAGGTGACAGCCACACTGCCCCGAAGGTGCACAGCCACAGTAGTGGCACTTCCAGGGTGGGCCCTGGACTGAGTGGCAGCAATGACCTGGTGTCAGGCAAGGCACCACTGAGAAGTCTCAGGCCCCCCCTCCGCATTCTCCTTTCTCAGCCTAACCTGCTGAGCTGTCTCCCACATGCTCCTGAAAGCCAGCGCACATTCTGCCAAACCCTGCACCAGGGGGCAGGCCCTGGAACTGCCTTGTGGGCACCCAGGGGAACAGCAATAAGAGAAGATGCTGTGTTTCTGCCTGGCTTTGAACCAGGGACCTCTTGCGTGTTAGGCAAATGTGATAACCACTACACCACAGAAACACACATACAAATGTTTTCTGCTACTGCACTTAAGCTTGGGCAAATATTCAGTTGCTAACCCTTTCGCCAACAGAGATTGCTGCAGGGCAAAGGAATTCTCTGATGTCTATTTTGTGCCCTCAGGAAGGGACCAAACTGAAGGAGGCCGGGCCCCCACCTGGGGACTCCAACCTAACCCCTGAGACCAAGGGGTTTACAAGCCAGAGAATCAAAGTTTGCTCAATTTTGCCCTCCCCCAACCCTGGAGAACCTCAAAGGCAACTCCACAGTCCCAGCGGCTGGGGGAGATGTGCATGTTGCAGCCTCTGCCCACTGAGCTGTAGCTTTTTGTGCCCAGGGAGCCAGACACCACCAGGGTGGGAAGGCAGGAGGGAAATGGGGAATGGACGAACTTTGCGAGACAATGGTGTTGTCAGGGACCATACAGTAGAACAGTTTAGAGGTGGGTCAGAGTAGGGCACCGTGGCTTAGCTGGCTAAAGCACTTGCCAAATAAAAAGCAGTTACTGCTGCAGCCTTTGCTCACATTTACTTATGCCCTTCTGGGACACAGAAGAGGCCTCACCTGGCCACCCATGGAACTGCTGGTTCAGGAAAAGGCTGAGTGGAGAGGTGTGTGGGGAAGAATGACGTAGGAAAATGTGAGCAAAGGTTACAACAAGGCACCACTGGGAGTTGAACCCAGGATTTTTTGTTAATAAAGCAGGTGCTTTAGCCACCTAAGCCATGGTGCCCTCTTCCAAAATGGCTCTTTATGTTTCCAGACAACACTTTTGCCTCCCAAAGTCCAGCCGTTCCCCATTTCCCTCCAGCCATCGAGCCCAGGTGGTGTCTGGCTCCCTGGGCACAGAAAGCTACAGCTCAGTGGGCAGGAGGCTTTGGCTTCCTTGCCCATGGGATGCTGTTGCAGGAAGGGCTGCTCAGCAGCGCTGGGGTTCACCTGTCGAGGAAGGGAAGAGTATTTGGGTGCAGACTGGCTAACCTAGTGAGGAGGCTTTAAACTAGGTTTGATGGGGGCAGGTGCCCAAAGCCCACAGGTGAGTGAACAACATGGACACCTGGGAGATGGGGCAGAAATGGGAGGGAGCAGGGGCTGTAACAGCAGAGATAAAGGAGGGACGCGGGACCACTGGGAAGCAAAATCTAATCTGTGTCTTAGATGCAGGTACAGACACACAGGACTATGGGTAATAAGCAGGAAGAAGTTGGTATCACAGGGACTTGGTGGGATAATGCACTTTATTGGAATATTGGCACAGAAGGATACAGCTTGCTCTGGATTTGCAGGAAAAAGGGAGGAGGAGTTTCCTTAGATATGAAACATGCGAACACTTGGCCTGAGGCGGAGATGGACACAGGAGTGGACTTGTCAGGAGTCTCTGGGTGAGGTTAAAGGGGTAAAACCCCAGGGTGTTGTCACACTAGGCGTCTATTACGGACACCTCCCCAGGCAGAAGAGGTGCATGAGGCTTCTTAAACAATTAACAAAATCATCCAATGTGAAGCTGGTTTCACTCACACTCAGCCTCACCCACAGCTGGGAGGCAGTTCGCAGGGAGCTGAAAAGAAACTGGCTGGTAAAACCAAGGCTCAGGATGCTTCTGTGTCCAGATGTGCAAACAGCTGGCAGCCAAGTGCTGGTCTGTTCCTGCCCTCCCCAGGCAGGCGAATCCCCCTGCTGGGTGTTACAGCCAGGACTTTGCCTGTCTGGATTTTAGCCAGGGAACTTTTCTATGCCCGGCAAACGTGACACCCCCTGCACTGCAGAAACCAGTCCACTGCCTATTGCAAAGAGGCCCCTAGAAGCACTTAGGTCCCCTTGTTGTCTCTGCCTGTAAAGCAAAGGAAAAAGCAGCTATCTCTCACTGGAGAATGTGGGTGTTGATCCCACTGCCTCTCACATGCAAAGCAAGCCCTCTACCACTTGAGCTAATTCCCATGCGTGGAAACAAATGCCCTGCCCCACCCACCTTGTTCCAGAGCCCATATGACAAGCGGCTTTGACATTCCCGTTAGGGCAAAAGCCAGTGTAGATAGCTAAAAACTGTTTTGCACAAAAAGTCGTGATGGTGAAAATGGTGATCGGGGCTTTCTTGCACAAAACCACGTCTAGATAGGCATGGACACTTTTCCGTAAAAGCATTTGCAGAAAATCGTGCCAGTCTAGATGCAGCCCTGGGCTTTTAGAACTCAGACGTGCACCTAACACCAGCATTTGCTATTGAAGGGTCTGAACAACTTCTGTAGAGAGACAGAGCCAGTAAGGAGCATCCTTGCCAACTGTCTCAGAGAGCAAAGAAAGATAAGTTTTTTGTCAGTAAGAGGAAACTATCACCCCAAGTGGGACTTAAACACATAACCCCTGACTGAGGACGCCTCTGCCTTGTCCATTAGGGCAAAGGAGAACACAGAAAACACTCCCAGAGAAAGAAATTCACCCTTCTAAATGTCCCTTCTTCAACTTTTAGCTCCTGATTAAGCCCCTCTGAAAATCAGCTTTCCATGGGTATCTGTAGCTGGCTCCCAGTCATTGGCCGTGACGTCTCACCTCCCTCCTGAAACCAGGGAAGTGTCTCCCACAGGTGCAGCCTCCTGAGGCTCTATGGCCCTGTCTGTACAGCAGGGACAGCAACACTCACAGCCCCACAGGAGGGCCCCTGGCCTAGCAATGTGGCCCCCTGAGCAGCCTCTGATGTTCCCTGCTTGAGCCCCAGAACCAGCCCTGAGTGACAGGGGCAGGGAGAGCAGCTCACACATGCCAAGGGTCTGGCCAGGGGCAGGACATGAGCCCTGGGAGGCAGCAGTGACATCACAAGGGCCTTGTGCAGCACCTCAGCTCATTGGCTGGAAGACAGTGACCTCACAGAGGGTCCATGGCAACAGCCAGGTGGGACAGGCTGCAGGGCTGGCGCATCTCAGAGACCCCCATGGCCTGGCTGCCTGGAATCTCCTTTGTGAGCTGGGAGTGTCTCTGTGGAGATTTCCCCTTTCCCCAGGCTGCAGTGGGAAGGGCTGGGGCAGGCAGGATAACAGGAGGGGCTGGGGCTGGCACTGAACTTCTGGGAGAAGCAACAGAGAGGGTCATTAACACCCAACAACAATGGGATTTGAACCCATGCGTGCAGAGCACAACACATTAGCAGTTCAGCCACTTGGCCACCTCAACTGAATGATAAAAAATTATTTCAAGCCACCTGAAGTCAGCACTTCAGGGAACCTTTGTGCCACTCACTGGCTGGCCAGGGACACCCAGGGCAGGAAGGTTTTGGCTTTTCACAATGTTCCCTGGGCTGTTGTACAAAGCTCAGTGCTGGTAACAAACCCAAACACCCCTGGCTACATCTACCCTGCAGACTTCTTGCTCAAGAACTGTTTTGCAAGAGTTCTTGTGCAAAAGGTCTTGCGCAACAGTGTCTCCGCACTGCCATGTGCTGTTGCACAAGAGAAGTGCTTTTCTGCAAGAGTGCACATGGCAGTGTGGACGCTCTCCTTCCAAGAAAGCTCTGATGGCCATTTTAGCCATTTCTTGAGCAAGTGGCCCTTTCAGAAAGGAGCCTTGGGCAGCCGCGTGGATGTTGTGGGCTCTGGAACAAGGTGGGTGGGGCAGTAGAGACTTTCACATGCAGAAGAATTAGCTCAAGTGGTAGAGCGCTCACTTAGCATGCGAGAGGCAGTGGGAGGATCGATACCCACATTCTCCAACTACAGCTCAGTTTTCATCCCCTATTTTGACTCAGCTCAGTGGCCCCTCCCTCTTCCTACCTGCTTTCCCAAAAGAGACAGACCTGGCTCCCCTTTCTTTTCTCCCAGCAATTGCCATGCTGCAAAGCAGAGAATGGAGATATGAAGCTCAGCAGTCCATTGGTTTCTGTGGTGCAATGGAAATCATGTTGGACTTTTAAGCTCCACTGGTTAATGTGAGCCCAGCTAGACATTCAAAGGTTGTGGGTTCAAGTGTCACTTTAGCTACTTTCTCATTTCCAGGGCACCTTTTACAGAGCAGGCAATCCTTAAGCTGACACTGGGGTGGGCTTGAGTCCAGACAGTTCCCAGCAGACCCCAGTGAGGGTGTCCTCTTCCCTCCTGCCTTCCAGCCCTGGTGGGGTCTGGCCCCCTGGGCACAGAATGCTACAGCTCCATCTGTTTATGAAGCAGGTGCTTTAGCCAACTAAGCTCTTTATGTTTCCACACAACACTTTTGATTCCCAAAGTGCAGCCATTCCCCACTTCCCTCCAGCCATCGAGCCCAGGTGGTGTCTGGCCCCCTGGGCACAGAGAGCTACAGCTCCATGGGCAGGGGGCTTTGGCTTCCTTGCCCATGGGATGCTGTGGCAGGAAGGGCTGCTCAGCAGGGACGGGGTTCACCTGTCGAGGAAGGGAAGAGTATTTGGGTGCAGACTGGCTAACCTAGTGAGGAGGCTTTAAACTAGGTTTGATGGGGGTAGGTGCCCAAAGCCCACAGGTAAGTGAACAACATGGACACCTGGGAGATGGGCCAGAAATGGGAGAGAGCAGGGGCTGTAAGAGGACCTGTGGTGTGAAAGTGCAGTGGGCACCTCTGACTCTCAGCTCTCAGGCTGGCCTCTGCTCTCCTGGCTCCCTCCAGCTGCTTCATCTCCCAGGACTCCCTGTAAGAAATGTGTCAGCTTATTGGCTAAAGGAGGTTGGGAGGTGGTGACCTCACAGAGAGTCCATGACAATGGCCAGGTGGGACAGGCTGCAGGGCGGGGACCATCTCAGAGCCCCCCCATGGCTTTGCTGCAGGGAGTCTCCTTGAGAGTTGCCCTTGAGGCCTTTTCGGAGCCTTCTCCTTTCCCACGACTAACTGACCTAGATGACAGACGTCCCTGTGGAGAAGGGAAGAGCCTCCAAGAAGGCCTCTGTAAATGCAGCAGGGGAATTAGCTCAAGTGATAAAGCACTTACTTAGCATGTAAGAGGCAGTGGGATTGATGCCCACATTCTCCAACTGCAGTTCAGCTCTTATCCCTTATTTTCACTGTCAGGGGCTCAGTGGCCCCCTTCCCTCTTCCTACCTGCTTTCCCAAAAGAGACAGACCTGGCTCCCCTTTCTTTTCTCCCAGCAATTGCCATGCTGCAAAGCAGAGAGTGGAGATATGAAGCTCAGCAGTCCATTGGTTTCTGTGGTGCAATGGAACTCATGTTGGACTTTTAAGCTCCACTGGTTAATGTGAGCCCAGCTAGACATTCAAAGGTTGTGGGTTCAAGTGTCACTTTAGCTACTTTCT
This sequence comes from Pelodiscus sinensis, assembly GCF_052426305.1. Classification (NCBI taxonomy): domain Eukaryota; kingdom Metazoa; phylum Chordata; order Testudines; family Trionychidae; genus Pelodiscus; species Pelodiscus sinensis. The sequence goes on from NC_143070.1 coordinate 31,048,889, forward strand.
CATTTCCAGGGCACCTTTTACAGAGCAGGCAATCCTTAAGCTGACACTGGGGTGGGCTTGAGTCCAGACAGTTCCCAGCAGACCCCAGTGAGGGTGTCCTCTTCCCTCCTGCCTTCCAGCCCTGGTGGGGTCTGGCCCCCTGGGCACAGAATGCTACAGCTCCATCTGTTTATGAAGCAGGTGCTTTAGCCAACTAAGCTCTTTATGTTTCCAGGCAACACTTTTGATTCCCAAAGTGCAGCCGTTCCCCACTTCCCTCCAGCCATCGAGCCCAGGCGGTGTATGGCCCCCTGGGCACAGAAAGCTACAGCTCCATGGGCAGGGGGCTTTGGCTTCCTTGCCCATGGGATGCTGTTGCAGGAAGGGCTGCTCAGCAGGGGTGGGGTTCACCTGTCGAAGAAGGGAAGAGTATTTGGGTGCAGACTGGCTAACCTAGTGAGGAGGCTTTAAACTAGGTTTGATTGGGGCAGGTGCCCAAAGCCCACAGGCAAGTGAACAACATGGACACCTGGGGGATGGGCCAGAAATGGGAGAGAGCAGGGGCTGTAACCGCAGAGATAAAAGAGGGACGCGGGACCACTGAGAAGTAAACTCTAATCTGTCTCTTGGACTCTAGTATAGACACACGGGAAGGATGGTTACAGCCACCTCCCCAGGCAGAAGAGGTGCCTGAGGCTTTTTAAACAATTAACAAAATCATCCAAAGTGCAGCTGGTTTCACACACACTCAGCCTCACCCACAGCTGGGAGGCAGTTTGCAGGGAGCTGAAAAGAAACAGAAGAGGGGAAACTGGAACCTGGCAGAACCAAGTCTTGGGATTCTTCTGTGTCCAGATGTGCTAAGCAGCTGGCAGCCAAGCTCCCAAGTGCTGGTCTGTGTCTGCCCTCCCCTGGCAAGCAAATCCCCTCCTCTGGGTGTTACAGGCTGGACTTTGTCTGCCTGACTTTTAGCCAGGGAACTGCTCCCTGGGAGGCAAACGTGATGCCTCCTACACTGCTGAACCCAGCCCATTGCCTTATGGAAGAGGGAAGAAGGCACTTAGCCCCTGGCTGGCTCTGTCTGTGGAAAAGAGGAAGCAGCAAAAATTTACAACTGGAGAATGTGGGTATCGATCCCACTGCCTCTCACATGCAAAGCAAGCGCTCTACCACTTGAGTTAATTCCCCTACCTCTGAAGAGTTTTTCTGCCCCACCCACCTTGTTCCAGAGCCCACAACGTCCCTTCTGATAAACCCTCATATAAAACTCAGCAAATCTCCAGAGAAGTTGCGGTTCCCTTTACAAGACTCTGCACAGCTCAGTTCTAATCAGTGGGTCTTCCCTAGAGCCTGGAACATCAACCACGGCAGCGTCGCTCTTACGCCCAGTGTAGACACGGCCTGAGAGTGTCACAAACCAGCACCAGACACATTCCTGGCTAGGACCAGTCCCTAAAGCTCAGTGCTAGTAAAAAACCCAAACACCCCCTGGCTACACCTACCCTGCAGACTTCTTGCTCAAGAACTGTTTTGTGCAAAAGGTCTTGCACAACAGTGTGTCTACACTCCCATGTGCTGTTGCACAAGAGAAGTGCTTTTCTGTAAGAGCGCCCATGGCAGTGTGGAGGTTCTCCTGCGCAGGAAAGCTCTGATGGCCATTTTAGCCATAGGGCTTTCTTGAGCAAGAAACCCCTGTTGGCTCTCCACACTGCCTCCTTGTGGATGAGTTATTGCGCAAGAGGGCTTATTCCTCATGGGGAGAGGAATAACCCTTGTGCAAGAAGCCCTGTTTTCTGATGCTGCACTATAAATTTACATGTGCAAGAACGTGCGTGCAATGTAGACGCTCTGCAAGTTTTTGCGCAAGAACTTCTCCTCTTGCACAAAAAGCCTGAAGTGTAGACGTAGCCCTGCAGTGTAGACACAGCCTGAGAGAGACAAGGAAAGGAAGTGGCCAGAGCCTCCCGCTATCAGGCTGGCCCTCAACAGGACGGGCACGTCTACACAGCACCCTCACCTCCAAGTAACCTGTGCAGTGTGATTGGCTGCCCAGGGCCCCCGGGAGAAGGTCTGTGGGGAGTTTCCAAGGCAACAACAACATTTCATAATCTACACTCATGTGACTGATTTATTCCTCCACTAGCAAGTGTCTCTGAAGGGATAAGAAATGCAGGGCCCAGGTGCAGGGAGCTGGGTCACATTCTCCTGCCTGAGTCTCAGTCCTGGCTGAAGCCTGGCTACAGAGAGAAGAGGCCAATACAAATAGCCCCATGGCAGCGAGGGAGTCAGTACATGGGTGGGTGGAGCAGAGAGCTGGGCTCTAACTCACTAGGGGTGTGTCCCATAGCTCAGAATAAGCGATGCAATTGGGTAGGTTATTTCAAGTCAATTTTGAAATAGCTTATTTTGTAATTTGACGCTGGCTACACAGCACTTAGTTCCAAATAAATCGCTGTTCCGAAATGTCCCTCGCTCCTTGCACCATGAGGTTTGCAGGGACGTCGGAATAGTGAGCCCGTTATGGTTTGAAATAAGGGGCTTGCTCTTAAGACGCATCAGTGTGATATGAGCACCACGTCTCCTAAACCTCCGAGCTAGCCGGCCCACGGGTGTCAGTCCCACAAGTGGCTCTTTCAAAAAGGAGCCTTAGGCTGCCACAGAGACGTTGTAGGGTCTGGAACAAGGTGGGTGGGGCAAAGGGAGTGGTCACATGCAGGCAAATTAGCTCAAGTGAGAAATCCCTTGCTTTGTATGCAAGAAGTAGTGGGATTGATACCTGTGTTCTCCAACTGCAGCTTTGTCCTGGTTCCTAGTTTTCACTGTCAGTGGCCCCCTTCTACTTCTTCTAACCTGCTCTCCTAAAATAGACAGACCTGGTTCCCCTTTCTTTTCCCCCAGCAGTTGCCATGCTGCAAAGCAGAGAGTGGCGATATCAACCCCAGCACCCCATCAGGCTCTGTGGTGCAATGGAAAGCACGTTGGCCTTCTAAGCTGCATTGGTTAATGTGAGCCCAGCTAGACATTCAAAGGTTGTAGGTTCAAGTTCCACAAGAGTCACTTTAGCTGCTTCCTCATTTCCGGGGTGCAGCTTTTACAGACCAGTTAGTCCTTAGGCTGACACTGGGGTGGGCTGGCATCCAGGCAATTCCCAGTAGACCCCAGTAAGGGTGGAGGGAAAGGCTGGGACTTGGGGTTTGGGGCGGGGGTGGTTCTGAGAGGCTGCTGGTGCCGTTAGACCCTTTTGTCCCTCCATGTCTCCTACTAGTGCTGTGCAACAGGCAGGCTATGTCTACACTGCACTGTTCTTCTGGAAAAAGAAGTGTGTGAACCCCAATTTGCATAGCTTTTTCTGCTTCTTTTTTTGGAAGAGGCTTTTCCAACATTTAGCCTGTGTACACTGGGCCAAATTTTGGGGAAAAATTGACTGTTTTGGAACATCCCTTCTTCTTCATAAAATGAAGTACACAGAGATATGAAAAAAGCATGTCTGCTCTTCCAAAAAATTTTGTGGAAGAGCAGATGTGTTCTCTAGACTAAAGCAAGGTGCTGGCAACAAGAGATTGCGGCTGCCTCTTTTCCCTGGGTGTCAGTGCACCATGCTGGCCACCAGCCACCTTGACCAACCCTCAAACCAGCTGGATGAGCCAGCCCACGTCACAGTGAGTCACTAGTGTCCCTGTCAGAGAAGAGCCATTGGCAGCTGCAGAGACATCCCTTCAGCTGCCGGACGTGCCTTTCTGAAAGGGCTATTTGTGAGCTGTGTTCTGGTTGGCTGGCTAGCTCAGTTGGTTAGTGCACAGAGCTAGTAATGCCAAGGTCATGGATTCAAGCCCTGTGCTAGGCACAGATATGTTTGCTGTGGTGACTGTTCTATCCCTTTCCTTAGCTGCCTGCTATGGACAGGGAAGCAGAAACAGGCAAAAGACTGCAAGCTTTTCAGGAAACAGGCCAGAAAACTGGTAGGAGGAGGCTCCAGCCTGCACAGACCCAGTGGCTGAAAGGCCCTTGGCCTGGCCTTCTTTTCCCCAATAGGAGGGAAAACTCTTCTCTTCCCTCTCTTGTGGGGTCACCTTTGGGCCTGCTGGCTCAGCTGTTTAGAGCTTGATGCTAATAATGCCCAGGTCATGGGTACAAGCCCCATGCAGACTCCACAACAGCCAAATTAGTTTTGTTTCTGCGCCTTCCGAGAGAGACAGAGAGCATGGTGCCTCCTTATGGGTCCCTGGACTCTAGGGAAACGCTCAGCTCCTGCAGCCTCTGCCCCTTGCCCAGCACCCCATGGCTCAGCCCTACCCCTGGGGGCTGCCCTGCTCCAGTGTGTGATAGGAGTTGAGTAAGAGGATGGAGCGTCTGGGCCTGCCCCCAAAGGTCCATCCATGAAGGGCAGAAATGTTGGGGATATGATGTGGGTCACTCCTCCCAAGGCACACAGCCCCCCCCCCCCCCCGTGTTGGGAGCAAAGGGTCTAGAGAAGTATTGGGGGGGGGTCTTGTTCCCTGCTCTTGCTCTGCCTTGGGCAAAGAATTAGTAACCGAATATTTGTCTAAGTTTATGTACAGAAAAAAACTGACAAGCATGTTTCTGTGGGGTAGTGGTTATCGTGTTTGCTTAATGTGCAAAAGGCTCCTGGTTCAAAGCCAAGCAAAAAGTGGGAACAGGGGGTTCTGCTCCTATTTGTGGCTCCCCAGGTAAACACAGCCCCCGCTGCTTGGGGATAAGCCCAACTCCCAGGCTGAGTAAAGGAAGGAACAACAGGAGCCCTGCCCTAGAAAGGGAGGGGCCAGTGTGTGTGAGTGCATGGCCCAGACAGACAGCCCCAGGGTGCAAGGACAGAGCTGCCTGACATCTCTAGTGGTCCTGAGGGGGGGAGACATGGGTGTTAGCAACATGCTCATGTGATGCCATGTTCCAGCACTGCCAACAGGGAGTGTTTTTTGTGGTCACCTGATTCCCCCCAACTGTAGCCCTTGTACCTGCCCTGTGGCAGGATAGAGACCCAGGGCCAGGGGAAAGCAGGAAGAGCCCCAGGATGCAGCTCATCTCCCCTTTTCTCCTGCAGTGCAGGTTGTGAGAACAGCTCTAAGCAAAACCATTAACTTGCAGCAAGTAGCCCCTATTGGAGCATGCCAAAGCCTGGGATTGAACCAGGGACCTTTAGATCTTCAGTCTAACACTCTCCCCACTGAGCTACTTCTGCTGCAGGATGCAGAGCTTTCTGGCCTGTGTGGCCTGTAATTCTCTGTGCTTGGCTGCTGGGAGTGTCTCCCAGTCAGAGCCTGCCTCTGGCACCCCAGCCCCTCCCTTCCCTCAACCCACAGGCCCTCCCTATGATGGAAAAGGGCAAAGACTTGGCAGATTTCATTAATACAGATGAGGGTGGTTTCACTGACTGGGAATCAAACCCAGGCCTCAACAGTGAAAGTGCTGAATTCTAACCACTAGACCATCAGGGACACAGGAACAGGGGGCTCTCCTTATCTACACTAGCCTTTCACAGGCCACTTTCTGTCCCCTTCAGGAGGAGGCTCCATTTTCCATTGGCCAGAGGGGACAAGAACAGAAACCAAACAGAACATCAGAACAGCCAGACTGGGCCATGCCAGTTGTCCAACTAGCCCAGGATCCTGTCTCACAACAGCAGCCAATTTAATTGCCCAGTGGGAATCCTCAGAACAGACAATTGTTAAGTGATCCCTCCTGTTGCCCATTCCCAGTTTCTAGAATACACCAGCTAGGGACACCTGCCCTGTCCATCCTGGTTCAATGCCATTGATTGACCTTCTCTGCATTAAATGATCCAGTTCTGTTTTGGATCAAATGTCTTGGGCTGCGCAGGCCTTGAGTCATGGCAAGAGCTGGAGGGGAATGGGGAACGGCTGCACTTTGGAATGGGAAGGGGGTGTCTGGCACCATAAAGTAGAACAGTTTCAAAATCCTTTTCAAGGAGGGCACCATGGCTTAGCTGGCTAAAGCACCTGCCTTATAAACAGGAGATCTTGGGTTCAACTCCCAGTGATGCCTTATTGTAGCCTTTGCTCACATTTACTTATGCCCTTCTGGGACGCAGAAGAGGTCTCTCCTGGCCACCCATGGAACTGCTGGTTCAGGAAAAGGCTGAGTGGGGAGGAGTGTTGGGAAGAAGGAAACAAGTGAGAAGCACCTGATGCCCACGTACCCTGACTCTCTACGGCTGCAGGAGCTGCAGTGGTTGCTCCCTCAGGCTCTCTAGGACCTGACCTGACCCCCTGAGGGAATCACAAGGGCGTGTGGTGCTGGCTCTCCTTTCCCAGGAATTTGCAGTCAGAGCCCTGCCTTGCCAGTAGCTTCTGCAGGGGCTCCAGGCTTGTGGTTTCCTTCTTCCCAATACCCCTCTCAAATCAGCCTTTTCCTGAACCAGCAGTTCCATGGGTGACCAGAGGAGGCCTCTTCTGCGTCCCAGAAGGTCATAAGTAAATGTGAGCAAAGGTTACAACAAGGCACCACTGGGACTTGAACCCAGGATCTCCTGTTTATGAGGAAGGTGCTTTAGCCAGCTAAGCCATGGTGCCCTCCTCCAAAGTTGCTTTAAAATGGCTCTTTATGTTTCCAGATAACACTTTTGACTCCCAAAGTGCAGCCGTTCCCCACTTCCCTCCAGCCATTGAGCCCAGGCGGTGTCTGACCCCTGGGCACAGACAGCTACAGCTCTGTGGGGAGGGGACTTTGGCTTCCTTGCCCATGGGATGCCGTTGCAGGGAGGGCTGCTCAGCAGGGCTGGGGTTCACCTTTTGAGGAAGAGAAGAGTATTTGGGTGCAGACTGGCTAACCTAGTGAGGAGGCTTTAAACTAGATTTGATGGGGGCAGGTGCCCAAAGCCCAGAGGTAAGTGAATCACATGGACACCTGGGGGACGGGCCAGAAATGGGAGAGAGCAGGGGCTGTAACCGCAGAGATAAAGGAGGGACGCGGGACCACTGGGAAGCAAAATCTAATCCATGTCTTAGGGTGTGTCTAGACTACCTAGTTTTGTCGACAAAAGTGGACTTTTGTCGACAAAACTATACCAGCGTCCACACTACCACTGAGTTCTGTCGACATAACGTCGACAGAACTCAGCAGTTTTGTCGACGCTGGTAAACCTCATTTTACGAGGCATAACACCTTCTATCGACAGAGTTTCTGTCGACAGAAGGTGTTATTGCATGTAAACTGTCCTTTGCGTCTACACTGCCATGTCGACAAAGCAGTTTGCTTTGTCGACAGAACTCAATGTAGTGTAGACGCTCTTTGTCAACAGAAGTTTTGTCGACAGTATCTGTCGACAAAACTTCTGTCGACAGAAGCCTGTAGTCTAGACGTACCCAAAAGGGCGTCACAAGGAGGAAGGGGGGAAATTGTTCTCCTTGGCCTCTGAGGACAGGACAAGCAGCAAGGGGCTTAAACTGCAGCAAGGGAGGTTGAGGCTGGACATGAGGAAAAACTTCCCACCTGTCCGGGTGGTGAGACACTGGAATAAGTTGCCTAGGAGGGTTGTGGAATCTCCATCCCTGGAGATATTGAAGAGCGGGTTGGACACACATCTGTCAGGGATGGTCTGGATGGTGCTTGGCCCTGCTGTGAGGGCCGGGGACTGGACTCGATGACTCTTGAGGTCCCTGCCAGTTCTGTGGTTCTGATGGAAGTGAAGGCAGAGAGGTGACCAGAGGGGCTCGTACCAGAGACTAGTGGGGGTGTGCAGTGCAGGATGAGGGAGGCAGAGGGAAGGGGCAGGGGAGAACTAAGGGGAAGGTGGAAGGAGTGTGAGGGGAGGGGGAAGGCAGCTGGGGTGAGGGTGGGAAAAGGAAAGGGGCTTGTGCTGCAGGGAGAAGGGTGGGGCAGGAGGAGAAAGGGGAAGCACCTAGGGGTGGGGGAGGGAGACATATACTGGGGGACAGGGATGGGGAAGGCACCAGAGCAGATGAGGGGGAGGGAAGATTTGATCCTCAGTGGGTGGGGAGGTGAGGGAAGGGTGGGTTCCAGGGGGCTAGAGAGGTACCAGGGGAGAGGTTAAAGGCAGGGGGCAGAGGAGGAGCAGATGGGCTGGCAGCAATGGGGCAGGGGGAGGGGCAGGCACCGGAGCTAACAGGGGCCAAGGGCAGACAATTAGGGGGAAAAGCAGGAGATGCAAGGGAGGGGAGGGAAGACGACAGTGGGTGTGGGAAAGATGGGACAGACTGATGCTGGGAGAGGTAGCGGGAGCGGAAGAAGGGGATTATTGCGGGGGGGAGCAAGAGGAGCAGGTACCATGAGGACAGAGGGGGGTGAAGGGAGGGGCAGATTCCAGCCAGGATTTCCCTAGGACCCCCGGGGGGGAGGTGTACACCAGTGCTCCCTCCAACTGTCTCTATCCATGTGTGGAATACATTTTATGACGTGCACTGCGGTGCGCCCAGGAGACACACAGGCTGTGGCCATGTGAACGCTCTGCTGATCCGCTGGGAGGCTCCTGAATCTCCTCTGAGCGCGCAGGGCGGGTGAGACAGCAGGGCCTGGATGAGCTTTCATGGCTGGTGTCTATGGTGGTGCTGGTGGGGCTCCTCTAGCTGACCCACTAGTTTGTCAGCAGGGTCTGAGGGAGCACCCCCACTCCCGACAGCTCGTGCGGAGCCGGGTGGGGAAGGCGCCAGGCCTAGCTTGTATTGCCAGGGACACGCCTGCCCTGCCTGGGGCCCGGCCCACAGAGCTGGGCTGCCCGGGGATCCGTTCTGCCTGGGACTGGGCACAAACCACTGAGGTGCCATGTGGGGTCAGGAAATGCCGGGACCCTTTTAGTGTCTGAGTGACGGGCAGCAGCAGAGCTGGGCTGGGCCTGCCTGGGGGAGGGGACCCTCAGCACCGAATCTGTGTCCATTCCCAGCCCCGGCACCTCTCGGCTCACAAAGTCCTGCAGCTCCACAGACTAACAATACATTTGTTGTTGGTCTCTCAGGCGCTATAGGAACACTTGTTGGTTTTTGAGGTTTTTTAAGATACAACTGCACGTGGTGCCCTCTGGAACCTCTGGGCCCGGCGATTCCCAGCCCCAGGACCTCCAGCCTATCTGGGCTCTGCCCGTCAGCTGGGAAAGTAATAAACGTGCTGGAGTCCGGCACCTCTCCCGTGACATGCCCTGCACTGGGGAGGAGGGGTGGGGCTGCCAGGTGCTGGTGAAGAGAGGGTGGGTGGCCCAGGGGTTTGCTAGCCCCACAGACCCCGTTTGCTGGCCCCTCTCTCCCGTGCAGAGTCAGAGCTGCCTGGGCCAGACGGAGCCTTTGGCTTGGGTCAGTGACGGCTGGAGCTGCAGTCACGGAGCTCTCAGGGCTGAGCCCTGCTGGGGACAGGGTGTGTGTGGGGGGGAGGGGGGGAGGCAGCCCGGCCTGCACTAGCTGTGAGGTTCCCCACTCGGAGCTGCCTTTGCCCAGAGCTGGTGGGACCTGGAGGGACAGGCCGAGGGCACCGGGGAAGGGGCAGCAGAAGTTGCTGGTGCCAGGTCCTTGGGGATGGAGCAGTAGAAGGAATGGCTGCACAGCAAACAGCAGCTGCCAGAACACGGGTCTGGGACTGTGTTTCAAAGACTTCACTCCAGCGCCCTGCTTTGTGCCTGGGAACCGGATACAAACACATGTTTCCTAGGAGACCAAGACTTTGAAAATCCATCATTTCCCAAGGTCGTTGTGTGACAACATCACCAGCATGACAGGCCAGTATCTGGGGGAGTTTCTGTTTTAACTGTGTTGAAGCAAAAACCTCACTCAGTTTACGTGGCTAAACAGATGGTTTGATTGGACAATAAAAGCAAAGTGAGCCAAACGTGATCCCAGCAGAGCTGGGCCCAGCGAGGCTGCTAATACAATCGATCTTAGTATCTTTATACCATTAACCAAACAGTCTGACTTTGGGGCATCCAATTACAGAAATCATCAATTAAACTAGGAAAAGCAAAGCCTTAGCAGCAGAAGATGGAGGCAGGTAGCAGGGAGTAAGGCTTCCCTTGAAACTGCCCAATGAACACATTCCAATAGCACATCTGTCTTGGCCTGGCACATGGGGTGATAGAAAGTTCACTCTGGTCTACGTGCAAAAGCAAAAACCTGAAATGGTTTCTGTTATACAAGATGGCTTCTAGCTAAATATGAAATGGTTTCTACAGTTTTTACAACTGTGTTGTTATTATTATAACTAATATTTATGCAAAATCAGCCATATTGGGCCAGACCCCTGGTCCCTCTGCCCAGTGTCCTGCCTCCTGCCACTGCAGCGCCTGGAGCAGCCAGAGGGAATGAGCAGAGGAGGGAATCGTCTAGTGATCATAGAATTATAGAATCCTAGGGTGGGAAGAGACCTCAGGAGGCATCGTGTCCAGCCCCCGGCCCAAAGCAGGACCCACCCAACTCAATCATCCCAGCCAGGGCTTGGTCCAGGTGGGACTGAAACACCTCTAGGGATGGAGATTCCATCCTCTCCCTAGGGAACCCAGCCCAGCGCTTCCCTACCCACCTAGGGAAATTGTTTTTCCTCATCTCCAACCCTGACCTCCCCCACTATCCAACCTGTGACCCACTCCCAGCGTCCGGCGCACAGAGGTCGGGGACACTCAGATCAGGCTGGCGCATCCCTGCCCGTCCTGGCTCAGAGCCACTGACGGAGCGACCCTCCGTGAACGGATCTTGCCCTTTCTGACCATGCTGTCACTTTGGCCTTCACCCCACCCCCAGCAGAGCCCCGCCGGCCGACTGCGCTGCATGAGGAAACGCTGCCGGGTGGGAGGGTCAGTCTCGCTGCCTGGTCACATCACTGGGTGCCCCTGGCTCCTGTGTGCGGTGAAGGGGAAATGACATTTCCTGACTCACGTTCTCCTCACCTGCCCACATTCTCCAGGCCTCACGTGGCACCAGGGGCAAGGAGGGGGTGGGAGAGGGGGCAGGTGACAAGGGGGAAGAGAGAGGTGAGAGGGGGATGGGGGGCAGACCCCAGGGGGCAAAAGGGCAGAAAGGGGAGGGTGATTATCAAGGGGGGAGGGGCATGAGGGTTGGGTGCCAGGAGAACAGAGATGGGCAAGGCAAGGAGCAGTCCCTAGGGAAGGATGGGGTCAGAGGCAAGCAGGGCGGAGAGCAGAGGGGCAGGCGCCAGGGGGCAGAGTGGAGACAAGGGAACAGGGGAGCACAGGAGGGGGCAGACAGTTGGGTGTGGAGAAGGGAGGGCATAAGGGAGGCAGAGGAAAGGTGAGTGGAGGGGCAGGGCCCAGAGGGGAGGAGAGGGCACCAGTGGGCTAGAGGAGGGGGGACGGGAAGGGGCAAACATCAGGGGGCCGAAAGGGGGCCAAGAGGGGAGACTTGCATTGGGCAGGTAGCTGGGAGAAATGGGCCCAGGGGGCAGGGGAGGGGAGCGCAAAGGAGCTGGCACCAGTGGTTTGGGGAGGGGGAGGGTGCAGGTGACAGGGAGGCAGAGGAGAGGGGAGGGGCAGAACTAAGGGGAAGGTGGCAGGGGGAGGGAGTGAGGGAAGGGGCAGGCAGAGGCAGGGGGCGAGGGAAGGGCTCATGCTGAGGCCTAGGTGGGACCCAGGGCAAGAGAAGGAAGGGGAAGGGAGTGGCTGGTGGCGGGGGGCTCAGAGCGGGGGAGAGAGAAATGCCAGCAGGACAGTGGTGGGGTGAGGGATTGGACAGGCACAAGGGACAAATTGGGCTGAGGGGGGCTGGGCATCAGGGGGTGGGAGGACAAGGGAAGGGGTGGATGCCGGGGGCTAGAGGGCACAAGGGGTGGGAGAAGAGGCAAGTGCCAGGGGCAGACAAAAGGGAGGGGGAGGAGAGGGAGCAGTGGTCGCCGGGGCAGAAGGAATTAAAGGGGGGGCATAAGGAAGGTGGGGGGGTAAGTCACATGTGGGGGCACAGACAGGCATGAGGAGAACTGAGGCAGAGGGCAGTGAGGAGGTGGGCACAGAGAAGGAGGCAGGGGGCAGGCCTTGAGAAGGCAGTGAGGGAAGGGGGGGAGGCACCAGGAGGTGTGGGGAGGGGAGGAAAAAGGGCAGGTGCCAGGGAGATTGAGAGGGTGGAGTGTAAGGACAGACAGAAGGAAGGGACAGGCCTCCACTTCCCCAGCCCAGCCCCTCCCCCAGGGCTCCCTAGGAGGGGGCAGGGCAGTGGAGGGTGGAAGGGAAGTGGGGGCAAGGATGGGGCCTGAGGCAGCCCTAGGAACAGGAGCCCGTGTGGGATGCAAACACAGAGCCCGGGGGGGCGGGGGGCAGGCAGGTGCCTGGAGCAGTCAGATTTTTTTTCCTCTCTAAGGTGGTGACCCTCACAGGCCCCCCGCTGGTGTTTGTGAAGTGCCCTGGGTGCCGGGCTCTGGGCAGTAAGAGACCCCGGAGAGCGCGGACCCTGGGCGGGTGGTGCTGCAACGTGTGTGCATGGCCCCTGGGCTCTCTGATCCCTGCTGGAGTGGGCCAGGCCCCCCCAGCATGCCCCAGGGCTCTCACAGCTGCCAGCAGGCTGGGAGCGAACACAGCTCAGGGAGGAGAGAGCTGGGCCATCAGTGCCAATGAGGCACAGCTGAGACGGTCCCTCCTGCAGGGCTCAGGTACCAGGCAGCAGCATTTCCTCACCAAGGAGAGCACGTCCCTGCTCTGCAATAAACCTGTCGCCCTCCCCTGCATTTCTATGATTAACTGCTCTACAGAACATCAGAATGGCAACAAGGGTTAGGCCAAAGGCCCCTCCAGCCCAGTGTCCTGTCTGCCCACAGTGGCCAATTTGGGTGCCCCAGAGGGAATGAACAGAACAGGGAATCCCCAAGTGACCCACCCCCTGTGGCCCATTCCCAGCCTCAAACAAACAGAGGCCAAGACACCCTCCCTGCCCATCCTGGCTAATAGTCATTCCTGGGTCTAACCTCCAAGAATCTATTAAGCTCTTTCTTGAACCATGTTAAAATCCTGGTCTTCACAACATCCTCCGGCGAGGAGTTCCACATGTTGACTGTGCTGCATGAAGAAAAACTTCCTTTGGTTTGTTTTAAACCTGCTACTTATTAATTTCATTTGGTGACTCCTAGTTCTTACATTATGGGGCAGAGCGGTGTTAACTGATGCAGGAGCAGGCAGGGAGGGGTCATATCTTGATTACCAACGATATATGGTAGAAAGTTGAAAATTGCAAAGGATGTATACAAATGTCCATATTGACGTGAGGGAAGAATAAAGGTCAATCATTCCATTTCTAAAAATAGATTTTTAATAAAAAGCTGTTGAAACATAAAGGAAAAGTTGTTGGGCCGCCACCTGGTTACAACAACAACAGTTTTTAAATTAGAAGACTTCTTTTTCTTTCATATTTGACATTGAGATGTCACAGTGTTAGAAAACTCTGACAGGTGTGAAAGTCCCCTTCTCCCTCCCCCACCATCTGCTCCCCCTGGGGCAGGAGACGAGGGAAGGTGAGAGCAGCAAACCTCACCTACTGTCTGGCCGTGTTTCGTACCAGCATCACCCTGTGCTGGGGTGGAGCAAACCCGGGGTGGGGGGGAAAGGCAGCCTGGGCCCTTTCCAACCAGGGGGTCCCATTCACCCGGCTTGGGCTGGGCTGCCAGGTGTCCGGTTTCCCACTGGAGGCTCCAGTTGCAAAGGGAAAGGGGCAGCGACCGGTTGGCACAAAACATCCAGGTACCTGCAGTAACCGGCCCTGCCCTGGGGGAAGAGCCGCAGCGCTGGGAGGGGCCAGTCGGTGCCGCGGGGTCACTGTCAGGGGCAGGGATTCCCCCCCGCCTGGGCCGGCACCGGGCAGATGGTCAGGGGAGCCGCATCATAACCAGTGTAGAAATAGGGGCGGAGCGTCCCGGAGAAGGTGCCAGTGAAGGTGAAGAGATGGGACCTGTCAGTCACATTGTAAAACGAGACCTCGCCCGCCTCGTAGTCCAGAAAAACCCCCACCCGGCTGGGCCTGGCGCTCACGGGGAGGGGGGTTGGGGGGGAGGTGAGGGCCTCGTATCCCCTGTACCTCAGCACCACGACCCAGTATCCACCCTCAGGTGTGAGTGTGACCCACCCCTTCCTGCTCACAGATTCCCTGCAAACCCCCAGTTCCCACTCAGGCTTGTCTCCCACCTCCACCTCCCAGTAACGCCTCCCGCCCGCGAACCCCTCGGTGCCCAGGACAATGGGATCTTTCTCAAATCTCTGGGGGTTGTCGGGCAGATCCTGGCGCGTGTCTCCGTCTCTCACACGTTTCCGATCCTCAGACAGGACGAGGTAGCGATTTGCCGTGTCTGGATCCAGCGTCACGTCCACTGGGGAGAGTCACAGAGTCAGGGCCGGGGGCAGGGGCGGGTCCCTGGGGCCAGCGGGAAATTAACCTGCCCCCCCGTTAATCGCTGTGCGGGGGGGGGCTTATTACCTGAGGGGAGTCAGGCCCCTCTGCCCGTGAGGAGACACAGAGCAGGAAAAGGGCAGGAGGAGCGGGGGAGGGGCGGCAAGCTGACAGTGGGGGAGGGGCAGGGTAATGCTGGGAGAGGAAGGGGGAGGGGCAGATGATGGGGCAGAGGGGGAGGGGTGGAGCAGAGGGAGCCACCATAGGGCCAATGTGGGGCAAGAGGAGCAGGCACAAGGGGACAGAGGGGTGAGGGAAGGGGCAGTCCCCTGGGGGGCTGGGTGGAGGGGCAGATGCAAGGAGGGCAGAGAGGGAGGGGTGGACACCAGGGGGCAGAGGGGGAGGAAGGGAGCAGAGGGGCACAGACAGAGGGGTGAGGGGAAGGGCAGGCCCTAGGGAGGCAGAGTGGGGAGGAGATGTGGGCACCAGGGGGCAGAGATGGGGTGGGGCCTACACCACAGGACCCAAAGGGGGGCCCAGGGAGGAGACGCCCGGCAGGCCGAGGGGCAAAGGGAAGAGCAGGCCCCAGGGAGGCAGATTCCCAGGAGCGCTGTGAGTGAGACACGAGGAGTCGTCCTTCCGCCCTGCCCTGCGCTGATCAGGCCTCAGCTGGAGTCTTGTGTCCAGTTCTGGGCCCCACATTTCAGGAGAGAGGAGGAGAAATTGGAGAAGGTCCAGAGAAGAGCAACAAGAACGATGAAAGGTCGAGAGAACATGAGCTAGGAGGGGAGGCTGAAGGAATTGGGCTTGTTTGGTTTGGAAAGGAGCAGACTGAGAGGGGACATGAGAGCGGTTTTCAGGTACCTGAAAGGGTGTCACAAGGAGGAGGGAGACAAATTGTTCTCCTTGGCCTCTGAGGGCAGGACAAGCAGCAATGGGCTCAAACTGCAGCAAGGGAGGTTGAGGTTGGACATTAGGAAAAACTTCCTGCCTGACCGGGTGGTGAGACACTGGAATAAGTTGCCTGGGGGGGGGGGGGGGTTGTGGAGTCTCCATCCCTGGGGCTATTGAAGAGCGGGTTGGACAGACACCTGTCAGGGATGGTCTGGATGGTGCTTGGCCCTGCCGTGAGGGCCGGGGACTGGACTCGATGGCTCTCGAGGTCCCTGCCAGTTCTGTGATTTTGACGGAGGTGAAGGCAGAGAGGGGCCTCAGGGAGGCAGAGGAGCAGTGACCAGAGGGGCTTGTACCAGGGGCTGGAGGGGGATGAGGGATGCAGGGTCAGGGGGGCAGAGGGAGAGGGGCAGGGAGAACTAAGGGGAAGGTGGAGGAAATGTGAGGGCAGGGGGCAGGTACCAGGGTGGGGGTGGGGGAAAGGAAAGGGGCTTGTGCTGAGGGGAGGGGGCAGGGCAGGAGGAGAAAGGGGCAGCAAGAAGGGGCAGAGTGGGGGAGAGACAAATGCCAGGGGACAGGAATGGGGAAGGCACCAGGGCAGATGGGGGGAGAGAAGGTTTTATTCGCAGTGGGTGGGAAGGGTGGGTGCCAGGGGGCTAGAGAGGCACTTGGGGAGGGATTAAAGGCAGGGGGCAGAGGTAAGCAGGTGGGATGGCAGCAATGGGGCAGGGGAGGGGCAGGCACTAGGGCTAACGGGGGTCAAGGGGGAGACAGTGAAGGGAATGGGAAGGAGGAGTGGGAGGGATGTGAAGGTGTCAGTGGGGCGGGGCTGGGGGGAGGGGACAGGCTGATGCTGGGAGAGGGAAGGGGAGGGGCAGACGAGAGGAGCAGAAGGGGGTAATGGCGTCAAGAGAAACAGGTACCATGAGGACAGAGGGAGGGGGGTGAAGGGAGGGGCAGGTTCCAGCCGGGATTTCCCTAGGACCTCTGGGGGGGTGTACACCAGTGCTCCCTCCAGTTGTTCCTAGCCGTGTGCAGAATACATTTTATGACGTGCACTGAGGCGCACCCAGGAGACACACGGGTTGTGGCCATGTGAACGCTCTGCTGGTCCACTGGGCAGCTCCTGACTCTCCCCTGAGAACACAGGGCAGGTGTGACAGCAGGGCCCGGACAAGCTCTCCCGGCTGCTGTCTGTGCCGGTGTCAATGGGGCTGATGCGGCTGCCCTGGCTGAACCACTCGGCTACGTCTAGACTGGCCACAAATTCCGGAAAAGGGATGCAAATCAGGTAAGTCAGCATAGGGAAATCCGCGGGGGATTTAAATATCCCCCGTGGATTTAAATAAACATGTCCGCCGCTTTTTTTCCGGCTTGGGGAAAAGCCGGAAAAAAAGCATCTAGACTGGCGCGATCCTCTGGAATAAAGCCTTTTCCGGAGGATCTCTTATACTCAGGTAGGAATAAGAGATCCTCCGGAAAAGGGCTTTATTCCGGAGGATCGTGCCAGTCTAGACGCTTTTTTTCCGGCTTTTCCCCAAGCCGGAAAAAAAGCGGTGGACATGTTTATTTAAATCCGCGGGGGATATTTAAATCCCCCGTGGATTTCCCTATGCTGACTTACCTGATTTGCATCCCTTTTCCGGAATTTGTGGCCAGTCTAGACGTAGCCTTAGTGTGTAAACAGGGTCTGAGGGAGCCCCTCCCCTGGGACAGCTCATGAGGAGCCGGATTGGGATGATGCCAGGCCCAACCTGTATTGCCAGGGACACGCCTGCCCTGCCTGGGGCCTGGCCCACAGAGCTGGGCTGCCCGGGATCCGTTCTGCCTGGGGCTGGGCACAAACCACTGAGATGCCATGTGGGGTCAGGAAATGTTGGGGCCCTTTTAGTGTCTGAGTGACGGGCAGCAGCAGAGCTGGGCTGGGCCTGCCTGGGGGAGGGACCCTCAGCACCGAATCTGTGCTGGGGTTTGCCAGGGCTCAGCTCTGGCCCCTCTGGGCTCGTCAGTTCCCAGCCCCGGCACCTCTGGGCTCACAAAGTCCTGCAGCGCCCACAGACTAACAGAGAGACGACTGATAGAAATGTAGCCGTGTTAGTCTGGTGTAGCTGACACAAAATTAGTATCAGAGATCCTAATTCAAGCTACCTATTCCATGCCACGTGTAGCCACGGGCCGGAATTTAAAAATGGTGGCGTCTGGGAAGATGCAAATGAAGCCCAGGATAGCCTAGGGGGCTAGTGTAGACATACGCAGAGAGATGACTAGATTTGCTGTTGGTTTCTCAGGTGCTACAGGAGCAAGCGTTGTTTTTTGAGGGTTTTTTAAGATACAGACTCAATTGGCCCCTCTGAGACCTCTGGGCCTGGCAGTTCCCAGCCCCGGCACCTCTGGGCTTGGCCCATCAGTTGGGAAAATAACAAACATGCTGGAGCCCGGCCCCTCTCTGGTGACAGGTTAAGCCCTGGCCACCCCCACACGCCCTGTGCTGGGGAGCAGGGTGGGGCTGCCGGGGGCTGGTGAGCAGAGGGCGGGTGGCCCAGGGGTTTGCTGGCCCCTCTCTCCCGTGCAGACAGAGCTGCCTGGGCCAGACGGAGCCTTTGGCTTGGGTCAGTGACGGCTGGAGCTGCAGTTACAGAGCTCTCAGGGCCGAGCCCTGCTGGGGACAGTATGCGGGTGAGGGGGAGCCCGGCCTGCACCAGCCACGAGGTTCTGCACTCAGAGCTGCCATCGCCCAGAGCTGGTGGGACCTTGAGGGACTGGCTGAAGGCACGTGGAGGGGGGCAGCAGAAGGTGCTGGTGCCAGGCCATTGCGGACAGAGCAGTAGAGGGAACGGTGGCGCAGCAAACAGCAGCAGCCAAAACATGGGTCTGTGGGACTGTTTCAGAGACGTCACTCCAGCGCCCTGCTTAGTGCCTGGGAACCGGATAGAAAAACACGTTTCCTAGGAGGCCAAGACTTTTCAAATCCATCATTTGCCAAGGCTGTTGTGTCACGACATCGCTAGCGCGACAGGCCAGTGTCTGGGGGAGTTTCTGTATTAATGGTGTTGTTATTATAATTAATATTTATGCAAAATCAGCCACATTGGGCCAGACCCCTGGTCCCTCTGCCCAGTGTCCTGCCTCCTGCCACTGCAGCGCCTGGAGCAGCCAGAGGGAATGAGCAGAGGAGGGAATCGTCTCGTGATCCCTCCTCTGTCACCCACTCCCAGTATCCAGTCCACAGGGACTAGGGACACTCAGAACAGGCTGGCGCATCCCTGCCCACCCTGGCTCAGAGCCAGGGACGGAGCGACCCTCCGTGAACAGATCTTGCCCTTTCTGACCATGCTGTCACTTTGACTGGGTGCCCCTGGCTCCTGTGTGCAGTGAAGGGGAAATGACACTTCCTGACTCACGTTCTCCTCACCTGCCAGCATCCTCCAGGCCTCATGTGGCCCCAGGGGCAAGGAGGGGGTGGGAGACTGGCCGGCCAGGTGATGAGGGGAAATAGAGAAGTGGGACATGGGGGGCAGACCCCAGGGGGCAAAAGGGCAGCAAGGGGAGGGTGGTTATCAAGGGGGGAGGGGCATGCAGGGCAGGTGCCAGGAGAACAGAGATGGGCAAAGGAAGGAGCAGTACCGGGGGTGGGGCAGAGCAGAGGGGCAGAGACAAGCAGGGCAGAGAGGAGCAGGGCAGAGAGGAGCAGGGCAGGCACCAGGGGGCAGAGTGGGGACAAGGGAACAGGGGAGCAGAGGAGGGTGGAGAGTTGGGTGGAGAAGGGAGGGCACAAGGGGGCAGAGGAAAGGTGAGTGGAGGGGCAGGACCCAGAAGTTAGGGGAAGGTGAGTGGAGGGGCAGGACCCAGAGGTTAGGAGAAGGGGAGGGGAGGGGCAGGACCCAGAGGGGAGTGTAGGGCACCAATGGGCTAGAGGAGGAGGGAGGGGAAGGAGCAAACATCAGGGGCCCAAAAGGGGCCAAAGGCAGGGACTTGCGCTGGGAAAGCAGCGGGGAGAGATGGGCCCAGGGGGCCAGGGGAGGGGAGCACAAAGGGGCTGGCACCAGTGGTTTGGGGAGTGGGAGGGTGCAGGTATCGGGAGGCAGAGGGGAGGGGAGGGGCAGGCACAGGGGGTGAGGGAGGGGCTCATGCTGAGGCCTACGTGGGGCAGATGCCAGGGGCTAGAGGGCACAAAGTGTGGGAGGAGGGGCAGGTGCCAGGGGGTGGGAGGGCAAGGGAATGGGGGGGATGTCAGGGGCTACAAGGTACAAGCAGCAGGTGCCAGGGCTCAGGGGTGCAGCCTGGAGTGCGACAGGCACCAGGGCCAAGAAGGGGCCAGGTGTGAAGCAGCTACTGGAGGCTGAAGGGGGCAAGGGAAGGGAGGGCACCAGAGGGCAGGGGGAGGGGCAGGTGCCAGGGGAGAGAAGGGGGAAGGGAGGGGCAGACAAAAGGAAGGGGGAGGGGAGGGAGCAGTGGGTGCCGGGGCAGAGGGGGTGAAAGGAGGGGGCATGAGGAAGATGGGGGGTGGGGCAAGTCACATGTGAGGGTGCAGAGGGGCGTGAGGAGAACCGGGGGCAGAGGGCGGTGAGGGGCTGGGCACAGAGAAGAAGGAGGCAGGGGGCAGGTGTTGGGAGGGCAGTGAGGGAAGGAGGCGGCACCAGGAGGCTGTGGGGAGGGGAAGGGGAAGGGCAGGTGCCAGGGGGATTGAGGGGTGGAGCGTAAGGACAGACATAGGAAGGGGAGGGAACAGGCCTCCACCACCCCAGCCCAGCCCCCCCCCAGGGCTCCTAGGAGGGGCAGGGCAGTGGAGGATGGGAGGGGGGTGCAACTGCAAACCAATGGGCTGTTGCTAATGAGGGCAGTGGGGAGGGGGAGGGGCAATTCCCCATTTCCTGCCCCCTCCACCTGGGAGAAGCTGCACTGGGGCCAGTCCCAGTTCACACCCACATGGCTGCACTGGGGGTTTGCACGGGGGCAGCTGCATCGGTGCAAGGGAACCCGGCTCCCTCAGACACTGCTGTGCCGGGGCCGCGCCCCTCCCCTCACTGAGTTATGGGTCAGTAACTGCAGGTCACTGGGGCTGGGGGCTGGACTCTGGGCTCCCAGGCGGGGCTGCCCCACTGTGCTGCAGAGCCAGGCTCATCCCCACGCTCTGCCCAGGGCCCTAGGCCATGTTTAGACCCGGGGAGCATCTGCAGCAGCAGAGACTGAGGGACCCCACATCAGACCCCCGGAGCCCAGCGGTTCCAGCCCCCACCTGAGGGGGGACCCACATTCCCATCCCTGCCCCGCCCCACACAGGGAAGGGACCTGGGGCTCCCAGCTGGGTCCCCGCCCCTGGGCTACAGGCTGGAAGGGAAGCGGCGGCACCTGGCTCTGTCCATGGACACTCGCCAGCAAACTCAGCCTGGGGCCGGGAGCAGTTTCACTGGACCCCAAATCGAATTGTTCTGCCGATGAACCATTAGCACCCGATTGCCCAGCCCCTCTGCAAACCTGCCTGAGCAGCTGAGGTGCCCAGGCCCCAGTGACTGGCAGGGAGGGACTGTCCCCAGCCCCAGCCCCGCGCAGTGACGGGCAGGCCGGGCTCAGGGCACCAGCTGGACACTCCAGAGCGGCTGTGAAACGTGCCCTGGCCAGGAAAATCCCCCCAGCCCTGATCTCAGCCCACAGACCCGGCTGCCAGTGGAGACTCGGCTCCAGCCTGAACTCTCTGCCCAGAGCCACGTGTCCCCTGGGCCCTGCGAGCGGCACAGACCCTCTGCCACTGCCCCGGCATCTCCCAGCACTGGCACTGGCCACACAGCCCCCCTCATAGAGCCCCAGGGGTGCAGGTGTCCCCGGCTAGCGACTGCCCCAGCCTCCCCCTGGCTCCCTCCACCCAGCCCTGAGGCAGACGCGCTGGGGGTCTCACACCGGGCTCTGCAGACATGGCAGGTTTGGCTACACAGACAGGCAGCGCGTCCCAGAGCCAGGGGAGGGGCAGACTGTGGTTGTGGGGTTTGTGCCCCAGCATTAAAGAATCCTGCAGAGCTTGGGGCTCTGTCACTGCCGATCTCACACGACCTTCTCTGCTGAGCCCCCCTAGGTATCAGGGCCTGCACTGACAAGGCCGCCCCCTGCTGTGTGCTCCCTCCCCCAGCTCGGAGATTCGCTGCCCTGGGCCGAGCAGACAGATCCTTTGGCTATGGCTTGTGCAATAAATATGCAAATGAGGCGAAGTGTGGAATATTGCCACACCTCATTTGTATAATTAATTTTCAGCCGCTTTTTGCACAAGAGGCTTTTGTGCAAAAAGGAGTCGTCTCCACAGCTCCTTCTGGCGCAAGCCCCCCTCTTGCACAAGAGCCGTTCTGCCTGAAAAATAAAGCAGACCCTCTGTTTGCCTCATTTGTCTTTTCCTAAGACTCCCCCTCTCCTTTATTTTCACAGGGCACTGCTGGGCATCCCTGGCATGTCCTCTCTCCACCACGCCCTTTGTGATCGTCACATAGATACCTGTATTTCATTTGCTGGTTCAGAGCTCCGTGAGAACGGATTCTTCTCTCCACTCCTTCATCCTAAACTCCTCGTGTAGACCAGGCCTAAGTGACCATGGGTCGGGGAGCTTCATAATCAGGTTATAAAAACATCAGCTCCAGACAGGAGCAATGAATTATGGACCTACAGTGCCCAGACTCCACCAAATATGTGGGGCAAGATCTCGACCCTAGTTCTGCCTGCTGCCCCCCTCCAACACCTTCCTAGGTACATACCCTGGCCCTCCCTTCTGCCCCCAGATTTGAAAGTGCCCAGAAGTCCCCAGCTACCACCAACACTGGCAGTACAAGAGGGCTAATGGTGGCTTCCTGTCATCCCACCTTGAGCCGCTCCCTGCCCAGGGAAATGGTCTCATTATTCAACACTGTCCCAAAGCAAAGGAGCAGAAAGCTTACAGGTGAGCTGAAGTTTTGAAAGATCACATTCAGCAGAGTTTACAGCAGTTACCTGCATGTTGTCTGGCTTTCTCCCAGCCTGAAATCAAGCAGAGAGAGAGATGAGAACTGCCCTGAGCACAGACTTGCTGAATAGAAAATAATCTCAGATAAAGTTTATGACAAGAGAAAAATATAATAGCTATTGATAACTTTTCAAATAGGGTGTGACGGGCCGTCAGCGGCCCGCACGCGGAACGGCCCGGACCGCTGGATGGAGGGCGGAGGCACGGGCCAAAGCCCTGGGACGGCGCTGGGAGGGGCCGTGGCGGAAATTGACAGCTGGGCGGCTGCAGGGGAAGCCGCCACGCCGCTGGAAGGGGGGGAGCCCCAGGAGGTGTCCGGCACGGCGAACCATTTTAAAAAGGCCCACAGGTGCGTGACCAAGGCTGGCTGGTGGCCCGCCCCTGTCCTCAGGACTCTCGAGACAGCCCCCACAGCCAGCGGGCAGTCAGTCCTGAGTCCGTGGACGGCCGGGATAGGCCCCGAAACCCATCGGAGGAGCAACTTGGCCGGGGCTGGACCCGTGGCTACGGCAGCCCCATGGGGCTTGGACACTGCAACCTCAAACCGGGACCACTGAACCGCGGTAGGTCGTACAAGATGGCGGGGGTACCCCAGGGGCTAGGGAAAGGGAGGAAGCAGCCCCGGGCAGGAGCCTTCTGGCATCCTTGGGCAGATGCACTGCGGGAGGAAACATCCCCGTCTGCCGTGCAGGGGCGATCACAAGCCCCTGCACTTAGGGCCCCGGGCTGGGATCCGGAGAGAGGGCGGGTCCAGGTCCCCCTCCCTCACCCCCACTGGCACCCAACCCCTTTTTGTGAACCTGGCCGCCATCTGGCGTGCGGACAGCAGCGGCCGGGTGGCAGAGACGGCTAGGGCCACGTCCCGTTGAGGGGTGACACTTGGGGTGTGGGCCCCCTCTTTTGCCGCTGAGGTGGGACACCGTTATCGGGTTCATTGACCCCCCCCCGTACCGTGGAGAGGGGGTGATCGCACCCGCCAGCTGGGGTGTCTGACAGGGAGCCCCAGCTGGAGAGTTGGACAAGGCAGGGAGAATGGGACAAAGGGGTCTGCTGAGCCCCCCACCCACCCACACACCCCCACCCCCGACCTCCCACACGGGGAAAATGTGAATGTATTTACCTGCATTTAGTAGGGCTCTTCTCCACTCTGAAAACAAACACAGAGACATGAGACCTCTCCTGAACACAGAAACGCTGAATAGGAGACAATTTTGTAGCAAGTTTTATTAGTAATAATAATAATAAAAACAACTTACTGAGCTCACCCTGCAGTTTATCTAAAAGCAAAGGAAAGGAAAATGAGACCCACATGTTAAAAAGGAGGTATTCAATACGTTCCCACATTAAAGAGTAAACAAATTAAAATCTTCTGACTCAGAATCTAGGTTGACGGTGTAATCTACTCAGTTACAGAAAGCACAGTTCATACCTGTGCTTAAGCAAAACCAGAAGTAGAAGGGGATGATCTCCCTGGTCTAGCTAGCTGGCAGGTGCCAGAGGTAATTGGAACCAATCAGGGACCATTCAGTAAACAGAAGTCTAACCTGTGTCAGATAAAGTATGAAGTGGATTGTTGGAGGGCCCAATGGAATTTGAAGAGCAAACAGCCAAAGGTGCAGAAATAAATACCAAGACATTTCTCAAGCAAGACTCCAGTGGAACAACAGGTGAATCAATCTGGAGCCTGGTAGGAGGTGAGCAAGGTGATAAAATAAAAAGACCAGGAGAATGAAAACAGGAGATGAGAAGTGAGAAAAGTACCTTGTGCAGTAATAACAGTTCTTCAAGATGTGAATCCCCGTGAGTGCTCCACTGTCGTTGACAGGTCGTCCCAGTGTGGTGAAAGGTGGCAACTGCTGCCAGGTGAACTTGGAGAGAAGCTAAGGCTAAGGCCTGATTGTTTTAAGGAGCAGATATAATCCAAAATTTAGTGTGGTGGTATTGAATGCAGGTCCAGCCGTTTGTCTGTACACCATGACGCAAATCTGCACCACTTTCGGAGGGCGGTGGAGCATGTAGTATGTTTCCTGCTGTGCATCAAGACCTCCTTAACCCGATCTGAGGTTAGGAAGCCTAATTCGAACTACCTACTCTGTGCCGCGTGTAGCCGCGGGCACGGAGTCCGAACTACCGGGGATTTAAAAATGGTGGCGCCCGGCAAGATGCAAATGAAGCCCAGGAAATTTAAATCCCGGGCTTCATTTGCAACTTCGGATGCCTACATTAACCACCTTAGTTCGAACTAGAGTGGTAGTGTAGACATACCCTTAGAGTTCTTTGAAGGGGTTAACAAACATGCAGACCAGGGGGATCCAGCAGATATAGTATAGTTAGATTTTTCAGAAAGCCTTTGACAAAGTCCCTCACCATAGGCTCTTGCGTAAATTACATGCCATGGGATAAGAGGGAAGGTCCTTTCTTGGATTGAGAACTGGTTAAAAGACAGGAAACAAAGGGTAGGAATAAATGGTAAATTTTCAGAATGGAGAGGGGTAACTAGTGGTGTCTCCCAAGGGTCAGTCCTAGGACCAATCCTGTTCAATTTATTAATAAATGATCTCGAGAAAGGGGCAAGCAGTGAGGGTATGTCTACACTACCCCCCTAGTTCGAACTAGGGGGGTAATGTATGCATACCGAACTTGCTAATGAAGCCCGGGATTTGAATTTCCCGGGCTTCATTAGCATAAAGCCGGCTCCGCCATTTTTAAAAGCCGGCTTGTTCGAACCCCGTGCCGCCCGGCTACACGTGGCACGGGCTAGATAGTTCGAACTATGTAACCATTCCGATCTATCTGTTCCACGAGGCGTACAGATAGATCGGAATGGCTACATAGTTCGAACTATCTAGCCCGTGCCGCGTGTAGCCGCGCAGCACGGGGTTCGAACAAGCCGGCTTTTAAAAATGGCGGAGCCGGCTTTATGCTAATGAAGCCCGGGAAATTCAAATCCCGGGCTTCATTAGCAAGTTCAGTATGCATACATTACCCCCCTAGTTCGAATTAGGGGGGTAGTGTAGACATACCCTCAGGTAGTAAAGTTTGCGGATTATCCTAAACTGTTCAAGATAGTCAAGACAGAAGCAGACTGTGAAGACCTTCAAAAAGATCTCACAAAACTAAGTGATTGGGTAACAAAATGGCAAATGAAGTTTAATGTGCATAAGTGTAAAGTAATGCACGTTGGAAAAAATAACCCCAACTATATATATAGTATGATGGGGGCTAATTTGGCTACGACAAATCAGGAAAGAGATCTGGGAGTTATCATGGATAGTTCTCTGAAAATGTCCACACAGTGTGCTGCGGCGATCAAAAAGGCAAATAGAATGTTAGAAATTATTAAGGAAGGGATAGAAAATATGATACAGAATATCTTACTGCCCCTGTTTAAAACTATGGTTCACCCACATATTGAACACTGTGTACAGATGAGGTCTCCTCACCTCAAAAAAGATATTTTGGCCTTGAAAAGGGTTCAGAAAAGGGCAACTAAAAAGATTAGGGGGTGGAACAGGTCCCATATGAAGAGAGGCTAAAGCAGCTGGGACTTTTCAGTTTGGAAAAGAAGAGACTGGGGGGGCGGTATGATAGAGGTCTATAAAATCATGAGTGGTGTGGAGAGGGTGAATAAAGAAAAGTTCTTCATTAGTTCCCATAATATAAGGACTAGAGGATACCAAATGAAATGAATGGGTAGCAGATTTAAAACTAATAAGTGAAAGTTCTTCTTCACACAGCGCATAGTCAACCTTTGGAACTCCTTGCCAGAGGAGGCTGTGAAGGCTAGGACTATAATAGAGTTTAAAGAGAAGCTAGATAAATTCATGGAGGTTAAGTCCATAAAAGGCTATTAACCAGGGGATAGAAATGGTGTCCCTGGCCTCTGTTTGTCAGAGGCTGGAGAGAGATGGCATAAGACAAATCACTTGATCATTGTCTTCGGTCCACCCCCTCTGGGGCACTTGGTGGTGGCCACTGTTGGCAGACAGGCTACTGGGCTAGAAGGACCTTTGGTCTTACCTAGTACGGCCGTTCTTATGTATCGGCTGAGACATTGTTGATGCTGGGTAAGTATGATGCTACCAGTGTCACCTTGTGAATTGCCATGATGCACAGGGAATGGGATTGGACACCTCCCTCGTGATTTATGTAATGTGTTGTCATCATATTGTCGGTAAGTATCCTGACCATATTTTGAATGTGTGTGGAGAAGTGCTTATGTAACCCACACACCTAGTGTGGTTACGCAGTACTGCAAGTATCCTGACTGTATTTTGAATGCGTGTGGAGAAGTGCTTGTATATGCTGATGACTGCTCTCCGTTCTAAAAGACTGATGTGGAACAAGGTTTCTTTGGTGGACCATCAGCCAAGTACAAGGTGACCATCCAAAAGCTCTCCCATCCAAGTATGGAGGCCAGCCAGTGCAGTCGTGCATGAGAAACCTTGTATGTTGTGGCTGCCATTAGCTGGAGACAGGTAAGAACTTGTACTGTAGGCTCATGGTGACCATTGCTATGAGGTCTGGTATTACCTGGAACCTCTGCAATGGTGGGTATCACCGTGCTGAGGTACAGTCTAAGCAGGCACCTGTACATTTCAAGGACTGAGCAGGACATAGAGAAGATTTTTGATCACTGCTGTGGAGGCAGGAAAAGGGAATTTGTGTGAAGCCATCTTGGTCTTGTTAACAAGAGAGCAAGAGTCAGGCTAAGTCTGTGGCCTGACAACGCGAGATCTGTAATTAGACGCTGCCTTCGCCTCTCGCTCCATACGGAGATAAGGATAGAACGCTGACTCTGGTAGGGACCTTGAGATAAGGAGCATCTGGGTGGAACTAAATAACTGTTAGCCATTGGTGTCTGTAATGGGAAGGAGACTAATTGTTATTGTTATTATATCTAATGGACAGTATAGAAACTGCTTCATAACTGCTTGTATTCAAAGATCTGCCTGGGGGGAGATGGGGGACTCCCACACAGTCCAAACCAGTTTTTCCCTTGCTGCAGCTCATAATAAAACTGCCTCTGGCTACTTGTTGCTTACAAACACAGCGAGGACAATGTTTTCTTCCACACTGATGATGAGGCCCAGGGATTTGAATATTTTCCATGTTGCATTCATGGATTCAAAAGTTTCTGGGAAGGAAGAGCATTTTATTAGGCAGTCATTGAGATACGGGAATATGTTAATTCCCTTGCTCCATAAGTAATCTGCAATGACAGCAAGCAGTTTGGAAAATACTCTGGGTGCAGAAGACAGGCTGAAGAGTAGGACAGGATATTGGAAATGTTCTGTTGCTACCGTGTATCTTAGGAAACGTCTGTGAGCAGGGTGGATTGTGATGTGGAAATAGGCATCTTGTAGGTTGAGGGCTGCAAATCAGTCCCTCCCATCTAGTGCAGGGATAACAGAAGCCAAAGTCACCATTTTGAACCAGTGTTTGCAAAGATATCAATTGAGTCTATGGAGGTCGAGAATGGGTCTCCAACTGTCTGTCCTTTTTTTGTGTGAGAAAGTAGTGGGAATAGAAGCCTCTGCCCCTGAACTCATCCAGTACCCTCTTCTGCCCCCATGGAGAGGAAGCGTTGGACCTCTTGTTTTAATAGGGCCTTGTGAGAAGGCACCGTGAAGAGGGACAGGCAGGGGGGAGAGGGTAGGGAAAGGGATGTAAACGGAATTGTGTAGCCCAGTGGTTCCCAACCTTTTTGAGCATATGGACCCCTTTTCAATCTATTAAAATTTCACAGAACCCCTCCTCCCCCTCGTTGAGAGAAAAGAAAAAGATAAAGAAAAAAAGAAAAGAAAATGAAAAGTAAGGAAAGAAAAAGAAAAGAAGTAAGGATCTAAACATTTAAAACTTTCCACGGACCCCCTGAAGTACTGTCACAGACCACCACGGGTTTGCGGACCACAGGTTGGGAACCACTGGTGTAACCTGATGCTCTGAGCTCGAGGATTCAGCGGTCGGTTGTGATGACAGCCCATCGATGATAGAATGGTTTTAAGCAGTAATGAAAAAGAAGGAACCTGGTCTTGGCGTGGACAGGTGAGCGGGAGATCTTGCATGCCCTTGACTAATGCGTCAAACCTGTTGCTTATTGTTCTGCTCATTGGACATCAAATTATTTTGTGGATGCCTCCTTTGAGGGTGTTGTCTCACATGGGATTGGTTGAATCCCCTGTTCTGATATCTGGGGTATGCAAATTCATGGTGCCTTTAGTATGGCACATCCTGTTTTTGTTGATTGGGGTCATGTACATGCCCAATGTATGTAGAGTTGTTCTCCAATCTTTACTCATATGGAGGACCTCACTGGTCCTTTCGGTGAATAACTTTGTCTGTTGAACGGGAAGTCCTCTACTTTGGATTGTAGCTGATTGTAACCAGGATACTCTTCGACTGATTTGGCAGTAGATTGTGCTGCTGTGTCTGCAACATCAAGAGCCATTTGTGAGGCTGGCCATGTGGCAGCACGGTGCTTCTGTCCGATGATTTCAAAGATTGGTGTTTTGTTATCTGTTAAATGTTCCCTGAGAACAGTGAGCTTATAATAATTGTTGAAATCATGATTTCTTAAGAGAGCTGCATAGTTAGCAATGCTCAGTGATAAGGTTGATGAGGGATAGATCTTTCTACCAAAAAGATCTAAGCGTTTGCTCTCTTTGCCTGCTGTGGCATTCTTGTATTGCTGTACTTTAGCCCCCGGTTGTGCTATGTCGACCACCAGGGAATTTGTCTGGGGATGAGAAAAAAGAAAGTTCGTGCCCTTGGCAGGGATGAAATTCTTTTTATTGGCCCTTTTGTTAGTGGGTGAGATGGAGAGTGGGATTTGCCATTTTTCATTGGCCACCTCTATAATGGCCTAATTGATGGACAGTGCAATTTTTGCCCTTTGGAAAGGTTTCAAGCTGTCGTCTTGTTAGTCTTACAGCAGGCCTTAGATGGTGCCAGTGATTTACTCAGTGCTGGTGGTGCTGTAGTAAGAGGTTGTAGTTCAGGCTCCCGGGATTTTGTTGGTTATGTTCACAGCATTTTCTGATGCAGTCCAAAAATCCAGTGGGAGAGTCTCTCAGATGATATATCCCTTCCCTTATTATGTTCTGCCAGTAGAATCAACAGTTTAGGTCAGGGTGGGCAATAATTTTTTGCCAGGGGCCACTTCGGAAATTTTTGAAGTGGTCCTGGGCTGCACTGGAAGGGGTGGAGCATCAAGTAGAAGGGGGTGGGGCCAAGGTATTTCCAGGTTCCCCACCCCCGATAAAGATTGGCCTTTGCCCCCACCCTAAGTTCCTTCTATGAGCCATGCCCCAGGCATGGAAGGAGACTTCCTGCACCCCTCTACCCCAAGGCCAATTAGGGCCTGGGGGTGGGGAAGTGCACAAAGCCTCCTCCCACCCTGCCAGGAGCATGTGGTGCTTTGAAGCACCAGGCACTGCTCACGGGGTGGGGGCAGAGCGGAGAAGGCTTCACGTGGTCTCCTGTCCCCCAGACTCTAATTGGCCTGGAGGGGGAGCAGCAGGGCCTCCGTGGGCTGGTTCCATCTGCTCGGCAGCCCGGATCCAGCCCACAGAGGCCCTTTTGCCCGTCCCTTGTCTAGGTGAGGATCTGAAGGGCTTTGCTCTAGGTATATAAAAGGAAAGTGCCCTGCGGAAGTTGAGGGGATGCATTTTTTCTTCAAACTGATTGGTGTGAGGGTTGGAAAAATATACTGGGAGCTGAATGGTCTGATGTATATGGAAAGAAGAGTGACTCTTAGGTAGGAATTCGGGATGAGTACGTAGGGTTACCTTGTCTTTGAGAGAATGGTATCTGGGGGTCAGCCATTAGTGCCACTATTTCTCCCACTCACCTGGCGGCAGTAACGACCACTAGAAAGGCAGTCTTCACCAAAAAGTAAAGCAGGGAGCCTGTGGCCATGGGCTTGAATGGTCATTTAGTAAATGTGTTAAGAACCAAGTGCAAATCCCATAGCTCAGTTGCGGGAGCTATGTCGGGGTACAGGGCCTGGAGGCCCTTCAGGAACCATTTTGTCATTGGATGGACTAATCTGGAAGCATCGTCTATTTGTGTGTGGAAAGTTGTGATCCCTGCCAGATGGACCTTAATCGCGCTCCTGGAAAGATGGGATTGTTTTAAGTGCAGGAGATATTGGAGGGTGGAAGGTAACGGGGCCACCTCAAGTGGAATGTTGCCTGACTGTATGAATTTTACAGTTTGAAGTGTGAATTGAGAGTCTGATTCCAGGTGAGTGCTAGCAGTTTCAGTTTCAGCTTCTGTGGCAGTTGGGACTGAGAGCCTGCCATTGTTCCCTTGATTGCCTCTGATTAGCCTCAGGCTCAGCCTTCCCCTGTGTGACTCAGAAGGGGGCAGGCCTGACCTAGGCAAGCAGGCTTTAAAAAGCCAGAGCAGTGCGACCAGGGGAGCGAAGCGGACAGGGGACTGCAGACAGGGGAGTGGAAGAGGGAGTTGAGCAGAGGGAGTGACTGATGGTGATGAAGACCCGAAGCGCTTGTACCAGTACTTCTCCTGTCCCCTCCACCTGTGCCTGTATCCAGACAGAGAACCTGAGCATGGATGCCTCTACCCAGGTCCTGGTGTGGTCTTGCTGTATTTGTGGCTTGCAATTCCCACTGAGTGATCTCCAGGCTGGGGGAGACAACCGTTGTGAAAGGTGCCTGCTGGTGGAATCTCTCAGGCAGCAGGTGGGAGAGCTACAGGAGGAGGTGGCCAGGCTGAGGAGCATTCGAAGCCATGAGGAATTCCTGGACAGTATTCCTGTGGAGTCCACGGAGGTCACTGTCCTAGGATGTGGGACTGTTGACCAGCCACTTATGGAGGAGGCAGTGGTGCAGGGTGAGCACTGGCAGCTGGTTACTTCCGGCAGCGGGCAGTGTTCCACCCCTGCTCCTAACCCTCCCACTGTGTTGTTACATAACCATTACACTTTACTTTCAGCAGGAGACAAGGAGTCACCCCCCACAGTGGAGGAGACCAGGCCTTGCACCACCAAGGTTGAGCAGTCTCCAGCCACCACTGCGAGGAGGAAACGTAGGGTAGTGGTGGTTGGAGACTCTCTTCTGAGGGGAACGGAGGCACCCATCTGTCGCCCTGACAGCTCATCTCGAGAGGTATGCTGTCTGCCAGGGGCCCATATCCGAGATGTTACGGAGGCATTGTCGAGGATTATCCGGCCCTCTGATTACTACCCCATGCTACTCATCCACGTGGGCACAAATGATACTGCCAGGTGTGACACTGAGCGGATCAAGTGTGACTACAGGGCTTTGGGAGTACTTGTGAAGGAGTTTGGAGCGCAGGTGGTATTCTCTTCTATTCTTCCTGTCAAAGGTAGGGGCCCGGGCAGAGAGAGGTGCATCCTGGAGGTGAATGCCTGGCTGCGACGATGGTGTCACCAGGAGGGATTCGGCTTCCTTGATCACGGGGTGCTCTTCCAGGAAGGACTGCTTGGCGGAGATGGAGTTCACCTTTCCAGGAGCGGGAAGGCCTTGTTTGGACACAGACTGGCTAACCTTGTGAGGAGGGCTTTAAACTAGGTTTGTCGGGGGCAGGTGAGCAAAGCCCACAGGTAAGTGCTGAATGTGCGGGACTGGGAGATGGGTTGGAAATGGGGGGGACTACGGCCTATAATGGCAAGGAGAAAGGAGGGTCA
Source organism: Pelodiscus sinensis (assembly GCF_052426305.1). NCBI lineage: Eukaryota > Metazoa > Chordata > Testudines > Trionychidae > Pelodiscus > Pelodiscus sinensis. Next base: position 31,080,705 of record NC_143070.1, read on the forward strand.
GGGCACAACAGGGAGGCAAGATCAAATCAGTATCTTAGATGCCTATATACAAATGCGAGAAGTATGGGTAATAAGCAGGAAGAACTGGAATTGCTAACCAATAAATACAACTATGATATCATTGGTATTACAGAAACCTGGTGGGATGGGACGCATGATTGGAATATTGGTATGGAAGGGTACGGCTTGCTCAGGAAGGACAGACAGGGAAAAAAGGGAGGAGGGGTTGCCTTGTATATTAAAAATGTACACACTTGGACTGAAGTGGAGATGAACGTAGGAGATAGCTGTGTAGAGAGTCTCTGGGTTAAGCTAAAAGGGGGAAAAAAAGAGGGTGATATCATGCTAGGAGTCTACTACAGGCCACCTAGCCAGGTGGAAGAGGTGGATGAGGCCTTTTTTAAACAATTAACAAAACTATCCAAAGCCCAAGATTTGGTGGTGATGGGGGACTTCAACTATCCAGACATATGTTGGGAAACTAACACAGCGAGGCACAGGCTATCCAATAAGTTTCTGGACTGCATTGGAGACAACTTTCTGTTTCAGAAGGTTGAAAAAGCTACCAGAGGAGAAGCTGTTCTGGATTTGGTTTTAACAAATAGGGAGGAACTAGTTGAGAACTTGAAAGTGGAAGACAGTATAGGGGACAGTGATCACGAAATAATAGAGTTCATGATCTTAAGGAAAGGTAGAAGGGAGACCAGCACAATTGAGGTAATGGATTTCAGGAAGGCAGATTTTGATAAGCTCAGAGAACTTGTAGGTAAGTTCCCATGGGAAGCAAGACTGAAGGGAAAAACAACTGAGGAGAGTTGGAAGTATTTCAAAGGGACGTTGTTAAGGGCCCAAAAGCAAACAATTCCGCTGTGTAGGAAAGACAGAAAATATGGCAAAAGACCAGCTTGGCTTAACAAGGAGATCTTGCACGATCTCAAAATAAAAAAGGAGTCATATAAAAAATGGAAACTAGGACAACTAACAAAGGATGAATATAGGCAAGCAACACGGGAATGCAGGGGCAAGATTAGAAAGGCAAAGGCACAAAATGAGATCAAACTAGCTACAGGCATAAAGGGAAACAAGAAGACCTTTTATAAATACATTAAAAGCAAGAGGAAGACCAAGGACAGGGTAGGCCCACTGCTTAGTGAGGAGGGAGAAGCAGAAACAGGGAACTTGGAAATGGCGGAGATGCTCAATGACTTCTTTGTTTCGGTCTTCACCGAGAAGTCTGGAGGTGTGCCTAACGTAGTGAATACAAGCAGAGAGAGGGTAAGTTTAGAAGATAGGATACACAAAGAACAAGTTAAAAATCACTTAGGAAAGTTAGATGTCAGCAAGTCACCAGGTCCTGATGAAATGCATCCCAGGATACTCAAGGAGCTGAAAGAGGAGGTATCTGAGCCTTTAGCTATGATCTTTGAAAAATCATGGCAGACAGGGGAGATTCCAGAAGACTGGAAAAGGGCAAATATTGTGCCCATCTATAAAAAGGGGAATAAGAACAACCCAGGAAACTACAGACCGGTCAGTTTAACGTCTGTCCCAGGGAAGATAATGGAGCTGGTAATTAAGGAAATCATATGCAAACAGACTTGGAAGGTAATAAAGTGATAGGGAATAGCCAACATGGGTTTGTGAAGAACAAGTCATGCCAAACTAATCTGATAGCTTTCTTTGATAAGATAACGAGCCTTGTGGATAAGGGAGAAGCGGTGGATGTCATATACCTAGACTTTAGTAAGGCATTTGATACGGACTCGCATGATATTCTTATTGATAAACTAGGCAAATATAACTTAGATAAGGCCACGATAAGGTGGGTGCATAATTGGCTGGATAACCGTAGTCAGAAAGTTGTTGTTAACGGTTCTAAATCCTGCTGGAAAGGGATAACAAGTGGAGTTCCTCAAGGGTCTGTTTTGGGACCCATACTGTTCAATATCTTCATCAATGATGTAGATATTGGGATAGAGAGTACGCTTATTAAGTTTGCAGATGATACCAAACTGGGTGGGGTTGCAACTTCTTTGGAGAATAGGGACATAATTCAAAATGACCTTAGCAAGTTAGAGAAATGGTCAGAGGTAAACAGGATGAGGTTTAATAAAGGGAAATGCAAAGTGCTCCACTTAGGAAGGAACAATCAGTTCCATACATACAAGATGGGAAGCAATTGTCTAGGAAGGAGCATGGCGGAAAGGGATCTAGGGGTCATAGTGGACCACAAGTTGAATATGAGTCAACAGTGTGATGCTGTTGCAAAAAAAGCAAATATGATTCTAGGTTGTATCAACAGGTGTGTTGTAAGCAAAACTCATGAAGTCATTCTGCCGCTCTACTCTGCACTAGTTAGGCCTCAGCTGGAGTACTGTGTCCAGTTCTGGGCACCACATTTCAAGAAAGATGTGGAGAAATTGGAAAAGGGTACAGAGAAGAGCGACAAGAATGATTAAAGGTTTAGAGAACATGACCTATGAAGCCAGGCTTCATGAACTGGGCTTGTTTAGTTTGGAAAAAAGAAGATTAAAGGGGGACATGATAGCGGTTTTCAAATATCTAAAAGGGTGTCACAAGGAGGAAGGAGAAAATTTGTTCCTCTTGGTTTCTGAGGAGAGGACAAGGAGTAATGGGCTTAAAGTGCAGCAGGGGAGGTTTAGATTGGACATTAGGAAAAAATTCCTAACTGTCAGGGTGGTCAAATATTGGCATAAATTGCCAAGGGAGGTGGTGAAATCTCCCTCTCTGGAGATATTTAAGAACAGGTTAGATAGACATCTGTCAGGGATGGTGTAGACGGAGCTTGATCCTGCCTTGAGGGCGGGGGGCTGGACTCGATGACCTCTCAAGGTCCCTTCCAGTCCTATTATTCTATGATTCTATGATGTGGCCCATCTGACAAATTGTGTCCATTTGTGGGCATATGGTTTTTGAGTAGACATAGCTCTGCTATGCAGTAGCACATTCTGTACTTGTTCCAAGCACTGGCGCTCTAACTCTGAAAGCCATCTAGGTACCAGGCTTTGAGGTGAAGCCTCGGTAATTGGGGAGGCTGAATTTGGAGCCCTGTTTGGTAAAATAGGTTCAGGCTCTGCGGTAGAGCGATTGGGGGAAATATGGCCATCCAGTTGAGGAAGGACTGCTTAGGCCAAGAAGGGGCTAGAAGTATGATCTTTGCTCTGTCCGTTCTTATTCTGTGTATTATACTGTGGAGAAAGGGAATGGGGGGATAGGAGTGGCATGGAGTAAATGATGGCTCTTTTTGAATATCGAGCACCTCCCAGGGATCCTTTTCCTATGCCTGCTCTGAAGCAGCCCAGGGGGCACTTCTTGTTGGGGGCTGTGGTGAAAAGGTCTCTCTGAGGATAGCCCCAGTGACAGAAGATCGTTGACAGCGCTGTCACTCATCGGTCACTCTGCTTTTGAGGTAGGGTTCTGCTGAGTGCGTAGGCAGTGGTATTTAAAATGCCTGGGAAGTCACATGTACTGATAGTAATCCTGTGTTTGAGGCACGTTTTCCAGAGGGCAATAGCTTCTGTATGTAGGACATGGAAACGTGCACTGCCCTGCCTATATATATAGAACATGCATGCATTGCTGTTGATGTAGGCTGACAAGTCTGCCCAAGTAATACTGGTAGGAAGTGATGGCATGCAAGCCTGATCACTCTGAGTTCCAGGACATTTCTATAGAGAGTCCTCTCTGTTGGAAGTCATATTTGCTAAGTAACACCACGTAGTTCACTAACCTAAATTATAGGGTGGATGAATGTAGACTTTCCTCTGGAATACATCTAAGCTCTTGCTTTCTTTGTCAGCTGGGGCTGAATGAGGTTGTTGTTGTTTACTCCTCTGATGCGCTGCTTTCACCATCAAAGAATTGGGGGGGGTGGGAGTGTAAAGAGGAATTTGGATGACTTAGGAGGAACACAGTGCTTTCTATTCACTCACTTACACATAGGTGGAATGGTGACTGGGGTCTGCCAGATCATTTTTATGGGGTCCAAGACTGACAAATTTATGGGTGAGGTGATTTTCACCAATAGGGCTGTTTGGAGGATGTTGGTGAGTTTGTGTTGAGTTTCTGTGACTTCTTCCCTGGTGATGTTGAGGTCAGCTGCCACTCTTTTAAACTGGTCCTGAAAAGTAGTGAAGTCATCAGCTGGTAGTGGTGGCATCACTGTGTCATCGGGAGAAGATGATGAATTTGTGTCTGGAGATGTATCCGGTCTTGATTCACAAGATTGTGGGTCCAACACCTCTTCCTCCATTCTTTGTGGTAATGGAGATTGTGGTGGGGGAGAGGGGGAACAAGTTGTGTGTTTTGCTTGTTGGTATGTTTATTTCTAAAATTGTAGGTCCATAGGCTCCAATATTGCCAATAAAGTCATGGCATGGGTTGTGGTAACCATGGGTATGGTCCCTGTGATGGGGCATCGGAGCCCCGCACCCCTTTCAAGGACCCAGGGGGAAGGTCCATGCCAGAATGCCGCATGGTCACTGGCTTGGAGCTGGTAGAAGAGGCGGCCAGCATGGGCAGAGGAGGAGGCACACTGCCGGCAGCTTTGAGCCCCGGCGCCTGTGCCGAGCATGGGGCAGGTGAGGGGACGCTGGATGCTGTGTCCAATTGTGCAGGGCGGGCTGGCAGGGAAGGACATGAATGGGCAAGAAAGGAGGGCCTGACCCATAAAAAGGGGGAGTTGAGAGCAAAAGGGAGGTGGGAACGAAGAGAAGAAGCGTCAGAAGGAAGCAACCTGGGGCTACAGAGAGAGGGGGGAAGAAGGATCCCTAGGGTGAGAATCACGGGGGAGGAAATGACACAGGGCGGAGCTGTTGGCGGGCTGCCGAGTTGAGGCTGTTGGTGCCCCATCAGTCAGGTTGGGGAGAAGGCTCCCCGCCCCTAGGGCCCTGAGTTGGGACTTGGAGAGAGGGTGGTCCTGAGTCCCCCTTCCCCTTAGGGAATTCTATGGTGCTCTGTGAACAGTCCTTGAGTTTGTGAAGTCAAAAAGGGAGTGAGGTGCAGCCCCTGGGTGGGATCGGCCCACTCACAGTCCCCAATGTGGGATAGCATTGCCCAAAGGGGATCTAAAGGTAGGATGAGTGGATGCTGCAGAGACCTCCGTGCCAGGTGACAAATGTGAAGCCCCCACAATCGTCATTTTCGTCGCTGGATAGCTCCATGGGCAACGTGCCATGTTTTGGTACCACTGTGGCAGGTGAAGTACTGGTGCCAAGGAATTGAGAATTAAAAGTGGAAGAGACCAGGTGCAGGTCTTTCTGATGTAGGTTCCTCAGTGCCAGGACAGACAGTGCTGTTGTAATCTGAACCATAGATGGTACCAATTCCAGGGGTGTGGTTGTTGGTGCGGATGTCTGCTCCAGTGCCACAGTGGTCATGGTATCAACAGCCGTTGCCACAGCACTGTCATCCGGTGCAGATGATTGTTTCGGTGCCTTGTTGGCAGTTCTCTGCACCAACATGGTGACATCCTGGTTGCTCAGTACTGTGCTGGTCCCTGAGCTGTGTGAGGCAGGCATGGTCAGGCCTGTTGCCTCAGTACAGCTTCTGTGTACACCATGTTTGAAAACATTGTGATCAAGGCAGGAGATGCCTGTGGAAGCCAAGGGATTTGTATGTAGCCATTTTGATCTTTTGGTTAGCCTAACTCATGCTAACTGTGAGCCCTAACAACGCAGAGTACTGGGAGAGACAGTTTTCGCCTCTCATCTCTCTTGTGCTCGAGATAAGGATAGAATGCTGACTCTAGTGAAGACCTTGAGATAAGGTGGCGTCTGAAGGGAATTGTTATGGAAAGGGGAATAATGGTTTATTGTTATTATATATAAACAGACAGTATATATATATTGGCTTCTAATTGTTTGGTATTTGACGATCTGCCTAGCAGCAGCTTCTTCCCTTGCAATATTGCTACGCTGATTATTTTCGGGAATAACAGCATTGTGCAAGAGGGTTTTTCTTGTGCAAGAAGGGGCAAGAGCTTCTTCCACAAAAATGGTGGCTCATATATGCAAACGAGGCTCAGTGATATTCCACGCTTAGCCTCATTTGCATAGCTCTGGCACAAAATCACGCCAGTGTAGACATAGCCCAGGAGCTGCCCCACAGCAGCCCCTTTACCACCTCTGCCCCAGGGAGAGCAGCAGGAACGGTGAAGTCTCCCCAGCACAGTGAAGAAAAAGGGGTGAGGGAGACCCCCAAGAAGATGGAAGGGGGGTACCTCCCCCTGGCCCTGCCTGGGGAAGGGCAGCAGAGGCCCCCACTCACCCAGAACCCTCAACAGCTGACTGAGGTGAAGAGGTGGGGGGAGGAAGCTGCCTGCAAACAAAGCAGGTCAAGAGAAGTGGGGGCCTGGCCCAGAATGAGGGTGCACTGATCCCTGCCTGCCACAAGAGCAATAGCCACCCTGCCACATACACACCCCTCCCGAAAAGGAAGAGAGGAGGGGTGCAGGGAAGGAGGGTGTAAAGCAGCCAGAAAGCAGCAGGCTGCAGGAGTTTGCTGGAAGACAGGTACACAGGTAGCTGGGGGAGTGGATTCCAGTACCCGCAATAGGCTGCCAAATGTTGCTGCACAACTACCAAGACAGGCAGGTACCTGAGATTCATTCAGAGCCCACCTGCAGTAGCAGGGTAATGGGACACCTGCAGCCAATTCTTCGGGCACTTGCAAATTTCTACGCAAAGCTCACAGAGATTCAGCAGAGAAAACCCTCTGGTGCAGGGGGAACTTTCCCAGCTGCCTTGGGGGTTTGCACATTCAGTGCCCATTAATTTAACCAAGAATTGCGTGTTCCACACCCTAAAGAAACTTTGAAATCCCTGGCTCCCTATAAACATGAAGGTCACTGAAAGCCAATTTCTGCCCTTTGTGACTAAGGCACAACTACCGCCCAGCACTTACACTGCAGTAAAGAGCTAATTGCCCTGTCCTGTAGCGGGTATAACCACCGGGACTGCTAACACTTCCATGTGCACAGCCACTGCTTTGCCCACCCACACTTCCTACTTGCAGGCCTGACTGAGGAGGAGGGGACAGGACTGGGACCTAAGAAACTCCTCTTTTCTCCTGCTTCGCTTTCCAGTTTTCTTGCAAGCCCCCAGGTCCTGTATGTCAGCGCTCCAAGCCCAGCTTACTGAGTCCCACATGGTGTTAAACTGAGCAATGCCGATCCCCGGGGAATAGTCCAGAATCACATTCCATCAGGCTCCCAGAGTGAGATCTGAAGGATGAAACCACTTGACATGACTCGGTTCAGATAAAGTCCTAGTTTATTCAGCTCCCTCTTCACCTCCAACCCGGCTCCCATTGCCTGAAGCTCCTCCAAACACTGAATCAGAACACCTTAATCCTGATAGCTCTGCATTGGGTTTTGTTTTGAAATCCCTCCCCTCCACCCCCGTGCCCCCAGCCCTTTCCTTACTTCACCTTTTGCTCTGTGTTGCCTCCAGGAGTAGTAACTAGCCAGGGGGATGAGAACAGCCAGGAGAGCCAGGATCACCCCCAGAGACACCATCCAAGCGTTGACCCTTGGGAAAAACAGCCCTGCAAGAGAAAGTGCCATTGACAATGGGAGCAAATGTAGATAAATCTATGTATTAAGTATATTCACATAATTTCATATGACTTAGCATTGTGCCTCTCCATATAACCTTGTAACTTTGTATTAGAATACAAATCCATATAACCTTGTAACTTTGTATTAGAACTCTATATAGAAAACTTGTAGAAAACTGGGTTTATAGTTAAAGTGGAAGAAAAATGTCTTTTTTGCTAGGAGTAGAATAAAATCTTCCCCCCACTCTGTAATCAATTGCCCTGTGGAATGAATGAGGTGTGAATGAGTAAGACTTGGGTGCCAAGCACCTCCCGACAGCTACACCAGTTGAAGAGGGGGTGGAAGCCAGGCCCAAGATGTCAAGTGGGCTCAAGAAAGAAGAGCAGACATATTGACGGCCTTGGGGATTAGTAGCAGGCACCTTCTTTGGAAAACATCCTCTCTGAACAGCATTGGGACAACATCCAGAGAGAAGCAGCACAAAAGACCAATGGACACAGACCCAGATTTTGAATCTGGGATATATTTGCACGAGAGGGAAGCTGCTATAAAAGTGAGGTGTCTTGCAAAGGACCCCGGGTCTCGTCTTGTCACCATTAGAGCATCAATCTGGATCGGCAAAAGCCCGGCTCCACCCCTCCCGCATCTAACTCACCTGGCCAGTGAAGTTAAGGGGAGCAACTAGTTGGTAACAACAACAACAAGAAGTGTGCTTGTGTGTGTGTTAGAGTGCATGAGTGATATATATCATATGCATATGATAAGTATTGATTAATTTATGTATGTTTAATAAAAATAGCGTGTTGCCTTATCCCTCTGAAAAAGATCCCGGGTACTTCTTTTAAGTACAACACAAACACACGCAGCATGAAAGCAGGGCACTGACAGTGGGCTCTCTGTGACTGCTTAAAAGAATCTCCCAGAGAAACACAGAGAGAAGTGTGACACCTTTGTTTTAGAAGCTTCAGGGGGCGGCTGAGTTAGTCTGTTAGGGTATGTCTACACTTGCACCCTCTTTTGAGACAGGGATGCAAATGAAGAAATTTGAAATTGCAAATGAAGCCAGGATTTAAATATCCCATGCTTCATTTGCATATTCGAGTTATGGCGCTATTTCAGAATAACAGATGCTGTTAAGACGCGGTTATTTCGAGAGAAAACCCTTCTCTTGAAATAACTCTTATTCCTCACACAATGAGGTTTACCAGTTATTTCAGAAGAAGGGTTTTCTCTTGAAATAACCGTGTCTTAACAGAGTGTTATTTCGAAATAGCGCCATAACGCGAATATGCAAATGATGCATGGGCTATTTAAATTCCGTCTTCATTTGCAATTTCAAATGTCTTCATATGCATCTCTATTTTGAAATAGGGTGCAAGTATAGACATAACCTTAGAGAAAAATGCAACAAATGGTCTGGTAGCACTTTATAGACTAACAAAACATGTAGATGGGATCATGAGCTTTCGTGGGCATGGCCCACTTCTTCAGATGTGCCCACGAAAGCTCATGATCCCATCTACATGTTTTGTTAGTCTATAAAGTGCTACCAGACCATTCGTTGGTTTTTTTTACCTTTGTTTTATTAAGTCAGTGAAACTCCCAGCTTTAGCCTGGTTACTGAATATGGCTCTTGAATGGGAGGGGGTATAGTGGGGTAGAAGACTTTGCTTTGCTACTCCTACCTCCCACTGGTGTCAGTTCAAGCATTCCCTAGGCCAGGGCTAGTCAGTAGATGGACTGTGGACCAATCTAGACTGACAGATGCTTCAGAATGGACCTGAAATCTTCATCGTTTACCTATTTGATCTTTTTTATTATTATTTTCTCTGGTGTCTGGATCTTTATTGTACCTTGACCAAGCAATTTGGAATTTACAGATTTCCCCTTCCCTAGGCTACTCTACGTGATCCCAAGGCTGCAGCCAGAACAGACTGGCCCTCAGAATCAGAGAGCTGGGACCAGCTTCATGACACTCCCAACTCTCCTGAGCTCACAGGGACTCAACTACACGAGAGAGAGTGGCCCAAATTGTGTTAATGCTGGATTTTAATAAAAACAAACTTGAGCCCAGAAATTGAGAATAAAAATTCCTCTTCCCAGGGCCTTGGCATGATGGCTGATAAGAGGATCCTTAGCTAAATGATAAGTGGGGTCTATGGAAAACCATAAAAATTACAAGCTGACACTTTAAATACTGAGATGTTTCCTGGGATTGCTTACAGGCTAGGGCCCTGTGCAGGGAGAGCGCATCTGGGTCCTCTGAAGTCAGTCTGCGAAGGACCAGCCTAGAGCAAGGTGGTCTGAGTTCTGCTCTTCTGCCTCTGGGAGCAGCCTGCATTTACCTCTGGTGTGTTGGATTCTGGATTCTTACAAATAAAGCAGAGCCGCACTGCACCCTTCCAGGGGGAGTATTTGTGTTTTGTTTTCAACTCTTGTTTTTATGCCATGAACATAACAGTCAAATAACACTGGGCCTATCACAACCAAAGCAGCTGTGAAGCACTTTGGGACCTTAGATGAAAAGTGCTTTACAAATACAACATTTTTCTCTCTCTCTATTTCATTTTAAAAAGTTTTGCCTGTGGGACAAGAGTGATGTCGTTATGTCAGTCCCACAGCCCCTCCTGTCTCAGCTGCCCTGCTTCCTCCCTGCTGCTCACCCAGGGGGCTATGCAGGAGCCACATGGCCTTGCTCCTCGCTGGTGGGGGGCCCAAACCTCAAAGCCTCCCCTCCCCCGTGCTTGGAGTGAAAGGGCCAGTTTAGCTGTGGCCACAGTCTGGCCCAATTCCCCCAGGGACTGGAGGGAGCGATCTAGGCCAGCCTTGGTCTGGCCCAACTACGCACGCTCCCTCCCCCATCCCACTCTGCAGCCAGAGGGAGGGAGCTGGGCCAGCCATGGCCTGGGTCCAATCCAACCTCCTCCCTCCCTTGCCTGGCAGCCAGAGGGAGGAAGCTAGACCAGCCTAGGTCCATCCCCCTGCCCACCAGCAGCTGGAGGGGTAGAGCCAGGGCTGCCTAGCCCTGGAGAGAGGGGCTAGTGTGCTAGCAAGCAGGGGGCACCACCTCTAGTATTGTTGCATAAATTGCTGGTTTCGTCCCCTTGGAGGCTAGTCTGATTTACCCCAAGAAGAGAGTCACACTTTCAGGCTGGGTCCAACTCAAGTTTATTGGTTGCAACCAAGGTACGGCTAAGGAACTCAATGTTCAAAGCAGAGCCGACCTCGGGCGTAGGCTAAGCATCCTTTTTTATACTTTCTTTAACTTTCTTATCTAACTTGGCACGTCTTGATTTGTTACCTTAGCTTCGTGTTGCCGCGTTATTGGTTAGCATATTTCAACTCCATTCCATTCAGTAACAACCACCAGTATAGCTTACTTAAGCAATAGCAATTAGCAAATTCCCCTAACTCAAGTAATACGTGTAATCCAGTCCTTGAGAAATGGGTCTAAACGGCTAGTTCCCCTTTTTACTACAGCTTCTAAAACATGCGCAATTAGCTTAATGATATGTGCTGTTTCAAGCTTAAGTAATGGAAGGGGGAAGAAGCACACATAGTCTTTACTATATTTTACTACAGTATGTATAAAAAAGTTTTTCCTGCAGGTTGACAGAGTGAGATCATCACGAACCTCTGCAACCCCACCCCCACCCTAGTGTTCCCTCTAAGCTGTGGGGCAGCCCAGCTCCACAGGGGATTAATCAGCCCCGTCCAGTCAGAGGCTCAGGGCTCCAGGCATGGAGCTGACTGACTGAGTGGGGCTGATGAATCCCCTGTGAAGTTGGGCTGCCCTCCTCCCCTTTCTTCAGTTCCTGCTGCCACCCTGCAGCCCCCCTCCTCCCCTTTCCCCAGCAACCAGGGGGAAGAGAGTGCAGCCTGCAAAGTGCCACAGAGGCCTCCCTTGGTGGCTGGGGGGGAAGAGCACAGGGCCTGCGAGGCCCCAGAACGGTCCTCCCTCCCTCCCTGCAGCTGTGGGAGAAGAGCCAGACACAACCTTACCTGGGCCTCCGCCCTTCTCCTACCCTCCCCCCTGCCCATGGCTGAAGGGAGGGGAAAGAGCCAGAGCAGGGGGTAAGGGGCAGAGTTGGAAGGGGAGAGTCAGGGATGGGGGAGGCAAAAGCAGGGGCAGCCTCAGGGCCAGGGGAAGGGCCTGGGGTGCGCCCCTTCCCTGGCTGTAGGGGGGAGAAGAGCCTTGGCCTGGCCCAACCCCCCCCCCCCACAAAGTCCGGCAGCCAGGGACGGAGAAAGCCAAGTCTGGCCCAGCTTTCGGAGGGGCCTGATGACTGGAAGGGGAAGAGAGCCAGGGCAGGCCAGGACTGCCATGCCTCGGCCTGGCCGTCCTTGGAGGCCAGGGAGCGGTGTTGGGGCTGCCTATCCCCAGCGGGCGTTGGCGAGCATATGAAGCATAGCTAGTATTATTATAGAGATAAAATATTCATTTGGTTTCAGCCAAGTTATTTGTCAGATAACAGTAAATAAAATCTAAAAATTAAGACATTCTTAGGTAAGATTTTGTTTCGGCTTATTATAGTCCTGAACTTTTACTGCTGGTATTTTCAGATGTTACCTGGTAGTGATGCTCAGACCATAACCAGGGCTCTCTTCCACTCTTCAGGAAAAATGACTTTTAGCCAGATTATCATAAACATTCAGGGCTTGTCTAGACTACTGAAGTTTTGAAAGATGATATGGAAGTATTCCTGCAGAATTTGCAATCTCACTTTCAAAAGCAGAGCTTCAAAAGTGAAAGTAGTCTGGATGCGTTTTTTTCTGCAATCCCCCTTTTTTGAAAAAATGTGCAAACCTCATTATTTGAGGAAAAGCAGCTTTTCAAAAAGGGGGGGGGGAGGTTGCTGAAAAAAACATGTCCAAACTACTTTCATTTTCTAAAGCTCCACTTTCTAAAGTGAGATTGGAAGAAGATATGCAAATTCCCGCAGAATTTGCATATCCTCTTTCGAAACTTCAGTGTAGTCTAGACATAGCCTCAGCACCCAGCAGTTCACACTGAGAACAAAGGAGAATTTCCTTTGCTGCCCTTCTAAAAATGATGGTGGTCACCGAACGCAGACAGTAGTCAGACACAACTACTTAGGTGGGAGGTCGTAGCTTAACACTACTTCATTTCTCATAATCCAGAATCTTAACCCAAGAACCCATAGTAGAGGAGAGATGACCCCTAAGGCAGCAGATACAACTCACCACCAGGACTGTCCCTAGAAGGGTGCAGGGCCCAGGATAATCCCCAGCTCTGCCCCAATCACGACCCTTCCCCACCTCTTTCCCCTCCACACTGCCCTGCCCCCATTCCACCCCCTGAGTGACACCAGGAGCTAGGCAATTGGAACAGAGCGGGGCTGGTTTCACTGCCACCAGTCCCTGCATTGCAAAGGCCCCATGGCAACATGAAGTGTGGGGGAACCCCCAATTCACAAGGCCTGGGGTGACTAACCTGAATAGTCCAATGGATGGGATGGATCTGCTCACCCCACCCTACTCCAATGGCTGGTCTGTAGGGACAGTTAGGGTCTGTCTAACGGAGCCATGTAGTCTAGATGTGCCCTTAGTGCACAGCAGGCTGGAAGTAAAAGTACTTCTCAGCAGCTTTCTGTGCACAAACTGGGTGCGTGCACCCTGTGCCGTGCACTGACACGTCCCTAGTGTGCTTTGCTCTGTTCTGCTTTCGAAGCAGAGGAGACTGAAGCTCACTAGGGAATTGCTCGTGCCCGTGGCAGGGTCCACACACCCAGGGTATGTCTACACCACAGAGTTCTGTTGGAAAAATGGCCGTTTTTCTGACAAAAGTTGAGCAATGTCCACCCTGCAATCGCGTTCTTCGGCAAGAAAATTGAAAGAACAGGGTGGGTTTTTTGCACTATTGGCAATCCTCATTCTGTGAGGAAGAAGCCTTTTTGTGAAAGTGCTCTTTGGGAAAAAGGTGCATGTGGATGGGGAAGAGGAATTTCTTTCAGAAGAAGAGGCAAGAGGAAAAAGCACAGGCATCCTGGTGGCCACTCCGTCCATAGCAATCGCAGCTGAAAAGCGAGAGAGCATCCATTCAGTGTGAATGCTCTCTGTCAAAAAAGCAGATCACTTTTTGATGTACAGGCAGTCCCCGAGTTACGTGGATCCGACTTACGTCGGATCCGCAGTTACGAACGGGGTTTCCTCCCCGTCTCCCTGGTCTGCTGGAGACCAAAGCCTCTGAGGACGCCGGCAGCGGGACAGACGCGGCACGTCTGGGCTGTCCGCTGCCTGCGTGCTCCGTGGCTTTGCTCCACGTCTCCCCAGACCAGGGAGACGGGGAGCAAAGCCGGAGAGCAAAGCCGGGGAGCATGCGGGCAGCGGACAGCCCAGACGCGCCGCATCTGTCCCGCTGCCGGCGTCCTCAGAGGCTTTGCTCCCGGTCTCCCTGGTCTGCTGGAGACCAGCAGACCAGGGAGACCAGGAGCAAAGCCGTGGAGCACGCGGGCAGCAGGACAGCCGCGGCGCGTCTGGGCTGTCCCGCTGCCCCTGTGCTCCGCGGCTTTGCTCCGGACGCCTGTGGTACAGCAGCTGGGGTGCTGCTGGTTGGTCCCGTAGCGCCACTCTGGGCGCTACTGGACCAACCCGGCAGCACCCCAGCAGCTCTGCCCCAGGCATCCTGATTCAGCCACTGCTGGTCAGTTTCAGCAGCGGCTGAATCAGGACGCCTGGGGCAGAGCAGATGGGGTGCTGCTGGGTTGGTCCAGTAGCGCCGAGGAGCGGCGCTACTGGAGCAACCCAGCAGCACCCAAGCTGCTCTGCCCCAGGCATCCCCAAGTCAGTCGCTGCTGAAACTGACCAGCGGCTGACTACAGGAAGCCCGAGGCAGAGTTGCTCTGCCCCGGGCTTCCTGGAATCAGCCGCTGAGCAGTTTCAGCAGCGGCTGACTTGGGGACGCCTGGGGTTCTTAAGTTGAATCTGTATGTAAGAACTGGCATCCAGATTCAGCCTGTTGAAACTGATCAGTGGCTGATTCCAGGAAGCCTGGGGCAGAGCAACTCTGCCTCGGGCTTCCTGTAGTCAGCCGCTGGTCAGTTTCAGCAGCGGCTGACGCCAGTTCCGACTTACATACAGATTCAACTTAAGAACAAACCTACAGTCCCTATCTTGTACGTAACCCGGGGACTGCCTGTACTCTGGCAGTGTGGACACTCGCTTTGCAAGAAGTTTTTCCAAAAGATCTCTTCCAGAAAAGCTTCTTCCAAAAGAAGCCTGCAGTGTAGACATAGCCCCAGACAGTGCCTGGCAGGCTAATGAGAGGCAGATTTACACCCCAGTTTGCCACCAATTAGCTGTTCCTGTGCACAAGGCCTGATGCTGCTCACTTTGCAGCAGAGTCCTCTGAAAACCCCACACCCCTACTCTTAAGCCGACAGTGACAGCTTGAAGCTACACTGGCCTCACTGCAGCAAAGGCAAATCTACTCCACAACCTGAGAAGAACAATGAGGAACTGAGCTGTTATGAAAACGTGGCCTATTGAGTCCCTGCTTGGAAGGTGCTAAACACTCTCAGCCCCTGCTGGAGTCAAAGAGACTGGAGGTTGCTCAGGATTCTCCATGAAGTATTCAGCACATTGCAGGCTCAGGCTAACAATGAGGCCCAATGATAAATTCTCTCTGCCTATATCAGCAGCGTCTCATCCACGTGCAGCACAGACGGGCACTGACCTGCTATGGAAATTATTGATTCCCTCTCCTGGTCGAGTCGGGGGTTCCAGACATGGCAGGACACCTTCTGGTTGGACTCTTCTCTTAGAACAATGGCAATCTCTGTCTGAAACAGGTCACTGGCCTCGGGGGATATTTTTTCAGAGTCTGATGGTAAGTGCTTCCCCTGGAGATCTCTCCACTGGGCTTCAGGCTGTGGGTACCATCCAGATGATCGACACACCACCCGGACCCCTCCGTCCTGGTGTCCCTCCACCAAGACGTCAGGAGCAGAGCCCAAAGCTACAGAAGGAATAAATGAATTTATGAGAATCCTACAGTGCCCAGTAACAACCTCGACTGTGTCCTTCCAGAGCACCGGAATGAATAGTCAATACACATCAGGCCAGTGAGGGGTTGCCAGAGGGCTTGGGGGAAAAGGGAATGGATCGATAGGCCTGCAACAGCTGAGGGAAATTTGCCTGGAACAGAGGTGGGGTCCCATGGGTGATGAGCCCAGCTCAGGGTGTAGCTCAGGCTATGTGCCCAATTTAACGTGTGGCTCACCAGTAAGCTGCAGGTGTGTGCCCCCAGAACTGTGGGGAAGAAAAGAGCTATGAGTTGTGGGGAACTGTGATACAGGTGGAGAAGGAGACAGACACACCAGTCTCCTATCACATCCTTAAGTAGCCATCATATAATAAACCTTAGAAGCTGCTGGGACAGAGACTGGATGAGATATCTCTCACCAGCCTGTAACCAGCTGCATACTGCGCAGCACGACTCCTAGCCCCACAGCACTATCACAGAGTGACAGGGGGAGGATCACTGAGCAACTATAGGGCAACCAAGCAAAGTGTTCTCAGGCCTGAGTTCTATTCCTGGCTCTGCCACTGACAAAATGGTTGATCTTGGGCAACACACTTCTATGCTGTGTGCCTCAATTTCTCATCTGTAAAATGGGGAGAATGAGGTAAAGTTCTTTTAGATCTACTAATGGGAAAGCAGTAATACATAGGTAAGGACTCTGAATATCTAGACACAGTCGTGTAGCAAATGCAAACTCAGGTGAGAACTACAACTGCCTGAATGGCCACTAACACCTTCAATAGTTTCCCTTTCTTAAAAAAAAAATCCCTCAGGACAGTGATCTCCAACCTTTTAAATCACAAGATCACTTTTTCAATTTAAGTGCAATGTAAGATCTACCTCAAACCCAAACACCCTTGCTCAGGTATTCTGTCTGCCAACAGTGGGCAAAGTCAGATGCCCCAGGGTATGTCTACATTACCCCCCTAATTCGAACTAGGGGGGGTAATGTAGTCATACGGAGTTGCAAATGAAGCCCGGGATTTGAATTTCCCGGGCTTCATTTGCATAAAGCCGGCCGGCGCCATTTTTAAATGCCGGCTAGGTCGGACCCCGTGCCGCGCGGCTACATGCGGCACGGACTAGCTAGTTCGGATTAGGCTTCCCTAATCCGAGGTGTACAGCTAGTTTGGATTAGGAAGCCTAATCCGAACTAGCTAGTCCGTGCCGCATGTAACCGCGTGGCACGGGGTCCGACCTAGCCGGCATTTAAAAATGGCGCCGGCCGGCTTTATGCAAATGAAGCCCGGGAAATTCAAATCCCGGGCTTCATTTGCAACTCCATATGACTACATTACCCCCCCTAGTTCGAACTAGGGGGGTAGTGTAGACATACCCCAGAGAGAGGGATCACAACAGGTAACCTCATGTGATCCCTCCCCTGTGATCCACCTCCATACAAACAGAGGCTAGGGACACTGTTCCTACACATCCTGGCTAACAGCCATTGATGGACCTAACCTCCATGAATCTATCTAGTTCTTTTTTGAACCCTGTTGAAGTCCTGATTTTCACAATATCTTTGGGCAAGGAGTTCCACAAGTTGACTGTGTGCTGAGTGAAGAAACATTTCCTTTGGTTTATTGTAAACTTGCTGCCTATTCATTTCATGTGATGACCCCTAGTTCTTAAAAAAACAAATGATCTGGTAGCACTGTATACTCTAACAAAGCATGTAGATAGTATCATGAGCTTTCGTGGGCACAGCCCACTTCTTCAGATGACTGGAGTGTTGGAAGTCCAGAACCCACAATAAATAAGGGAAGAAGGGAGTGGGGGAAGGAAAACAATTGGAGCGGGGGAGAGGACATTGAGTAGATAAGTTTCAAAAGGATAGACAAGCCAGTCTGTAACAGGAAAATTAATTGTACTGTTGTGTCAAGGAACTGGATTTCTTCAGTTTATTGATCCAGGCTAAGGTTTTGTTTTGTTTCAGACCAATTCCACAAGCCAAATACACAGAGAAGGACTGGAACTTAACTTCATTTACAAGTTTAATTCTTATGCTAATGGTCTAAATTGCAATATTGGATGGCTCGCACATTATCAACCAACCAAACAATGAAGTTGCCAATGGTTCTTGATGTCTGTGTAGAATCCTGCCTTAGTACTCTTGCTTTCTTAGTGCAAACTAATGGTTCTTATCAGAGTCTTTAAACTATTTAGTCTTTAAGGTGCAACTAGACTATTGGTTGTTTTTTAAAGTTTTTCCTGTTACAGACTGGCTTTGCTATCCCCTTTGAAACGTATCTACCCAGGCTATGGCTACACTGTGGCTGTGTCTACACTGGCATGAATTTCCGGAAATGCTTAAAACAGAATAGTTTTCATTATAAATATTTCCGGAAAAAGAGCGACTACATTGGCAGGCTGCTTTTCCGGAAAAGCCCTTTTTCCAGAAAAGCATCTGTGGCCAATGTAGATGCACTTTTCCGGAAAAGAACCCCGAGCGTCATTTTCGCGATCGGGGCTTTTTTCCGGAAAAGACTACTGGGCTGTCTACACTGGCCCTTTTCTGGAACAGTGTTCCGGAATAAGGACTTATGCCCGAGCGGGAGCAGCGTAGCTTTTCCGGAATAGCGGCTGATTTTGTACAGTAGAGCGTCGTTGCTTTTCCGGAAATTCAAGGGCCAGTGTAGACTGCTCGCAGCTTATTCCGGAAAAATGACTGATTTTCCGGAATAAGTGGCCCAGTGTAGACACAGCCTGTGAGTTTTGCTGCAAGAGCCAATGCAAATGAAGCATGGATTAGCATTTTTTCGCGCTTCATTTTCAGTCTCTTTCGTTCCGTTTTTGTGCAAAAATAGTGAGTGTGGACGTGGCCGTTTTGCGCAAAACTCCTTTCCACAAGATCCTCTGTCTCTCTGGGACAGGCATCTTCCCTCTGCTCCAGCCTCACTCCCCTCAGCCCCATGATCTCACCAGCCTGCTCCCCTGCATCGCCCCATGCCCCTCACTCAGTACAACCTCTGCCCCTTTCCATCCTGCCCCTGCATCCTCCCTCACTGCCTACTCCTGCCCCCACTTCCCTGTGCCCCTAGCACACTCATCTGCAAGGCAGCAATGCTGGGGTGAGGTGAGGTAGGCGGGAAGGGCAGAGTCTCTTCCCTGCCCAGATGAGCCCTTTGCCTGCAGGCTGCAGCTCTGGGACTGGGGCAGTCAGAGCCTGGGGCTGCCCAGGACTGGCTCCAACCCAGCTGGGTGCAGAGGGGCGCTGGGGAAAGTGCTCTCCGGCCCCCCACACAGCCCCTGGGGAGCAACCTGGGCCCCGGGGCCCCATGTGTGTTGGCTGCTCAGCCCCAGCTCTTCGGAGCAGGCCCAGTCCCAACCGCTCCTGAAGCAAGAAGCCTGTAGACAGGAAGTGGGGGGGTTAAACCCTTAGCTCCCGTGAGCTGCATGTCCAAGGTGGGCAGGAGAGCCCCAGGGACATATGAACGCCTTTCACACACCCCCTGAGCTAGTGCTTCAGCCTGCAGCTGTACGGCTGAGGTTGGAGCGGCAGCACAGGCTCCCAGCTGCTTGGGGGGAGCTGAGCTCCTGCCCTTGTGCCACGGGAAATTGGCTGGTGTGCTGCTTGTGCCAGGGGTTGCCAACCTCTGGTGTAAACCCATGTGTTTGATCCACCTTATTTAAACCTCGTGTCCCAGTTACAGAACTAGCTGTCCCTTTTGCTGGTCTCTCTGGGTATGTCTACACTTGCCTCCTAGTTCAGTCTAGGGAGGCAAATGAAGCATAACACAGTTGCTAATGAAGTGTGGGATTTAAATATCCTGTGCTTGATTAGCATATTCACAGCTGGTTGCCATTTTAAAAAGCCGGTAGACCAAATTACCGTGCCGCGTGTAGACACGGTAGTCCGATCCAAAACTCCTCCCTCAATTTAACTGTTACTCCTCATTGCACGAGGAGTAACAGTTAAATCGAGGGAAGGGTTTTCTAATGGAATACCATGACTACATGTGGCGCAGTAATTCAGGCTACCAGCTTTTTAAAGTGGCGACTGGCCACGAATATGCTAATCAAGCACGGGATATTTAAATCCCACGCTTCATTAGCAACTTCGGTATGCTTCATTTGCCTCCCTCCTCCGAACTAAGGGGCAAGTGTAAACATACCCTCTGTCCCCTTTGCTGGACTCTCTGGCAACTCCTTCAGGAGTTAGGCCTTCTGCCTCTACCAGTCCTGTGGGTGGGAAATGCCTCAATTCTCCTACTCTTATGCCAGGTTCTAGACTACAGAGCCCCGTGAATCCACCATGCTTACCCTGGAAGGGCCAGATATGCACTGGGATCTATCTCAGCTGGTGCCATCAGTGTGAGGAGGCTCAGAGCCACCGTTCAACCCCAGATGTACACAAATAACTGCAATAATCACAATGTGTTAATGTCACCTGAGTGGGTAGGGGTGTTTGTCTCTCTCACTAATCCCTGGCTCAGTTGTCCTCACATTTGGGCCACTAACCCTACCCCAGACTCCAGCGAGTCACAGCAGTTTTCAAGACAATCCAACTATGAGTCTGGGCTTTTGAGAGTTTAGAAAAAAACATGTATTACACAGCAAACTAGAACCAGCTTTATCCAGCACAGAGCTGCTGACCGAGTATAATGAAAACAAAAACGGTGTCATCTCACAATGAACCTTCTGACTCCACTTTTACCTGGTTGAAAACATTAAAACAGCAGAACAAACTACTGACCTGCCACCTGCAGTTCCAATAAAGCATCTTCATAAGAGACACTGGACTGGAAAAAACACTTGTACAGCCCATTGTCGGAGGGTCGAACATCGTGTATTCTCAGGGAAACTCTCCCATCGGCGATATCGTCTTTCAAGAGCTCAGTCCTCCCTCGATATTCCTGCATCTGCTCCTCATACTGATCCTGACCATTGCGGTACAGGTGCACAGCTGCAGAGAACTGGGATCGGAACCACCTCACTTCCATGTTCACAGCGCTCATCCGGGGGGAGAGGTAGCAGGACAGGATGGCCTCCCCACCGACCACGGCACTGACTGGGCGGTCAGGTCCAGTCACGCTGAACTGTGCTGTGAAATGTTCAATGAGAAAAGACTCAGAGGGGTTGCTGTGTTACTCTGTTTCAGCACAAACTAGGGGTACGTCTAGACTACAGGGTTTTGTCGACGGAAGTTTTGTCGACAGATACTGTCGACAAAACTTCTGTCAACATAGAGCGTCTAGACACATTCAGTTCTGTCGACAAAGCAAGCTGCTTTGTCGACAAAACCCTGTAGTCTAGACGCAACCCTACAGGCAATAACACCTTCTGTCGACAGAAGGTGTTATGCCTCGTAAAATGAGGTTTACCAGCGTCGACAAAACTGCTGAGTTCTGTCGACGTTATATCGACAGAACTCAGTGGTAGTGTAGACGCAGGTATAGTTTTGTCGACAAAAGTCCACTTTTGTCGACAAAACTCAGTAGTCTAGACACACCCTAGGAGTCCTGTGGCACCTTAAAGCAGCAGTGGAGAACCTCAGGCCTGGGGGACAAATGCAGCCCCTGCTAGCCTAGATCTGGCCGCTGAGGCTTGGGTCTCCTTCCCCAGTATTGCGGAGCCCACAGTGGTGCTCTAGCCTCTCCTGGGGCTGGAGCACACACAATCTGCCAGCCTGCCCCTCCCCCAGGTTATCCTATGGGAGGGGAACGTGGGCAGGGTCTTTCTGCTTCTCAGTCAGGGGCCATGCCAGTGAGTGTTTGTTTTGGGGTTTTTTACTTTTCACTTCTGCGCAGCCCCCAACTGATTTTTCTGTGGGTAAAAGGTCCCTGATGCAAAAAAAAACTTTCCCCTCCCCTGCCTTAAAGACACATCCAGCTTTTATACAAAAAATCTATGTTTTCTTCAGTTTCTAGGATCTGGTCTAATCCAGTGAATGCAATTCTCCTAAAGGGTGGTACGTCTCCGGAGCTGTTACCTGTCACACCCTTCATGGCTTGTCAGTTGGAAAAAATAATCCCAACTGTATGTACCGATGAGGACTAATTTAGCTATTACCACTCAAGAGAGATCTTGGAGTCATTGTGGATAGTTCTCTGAAAACAACCACTCAGGGACTAGATTGCAAGGATCTATCAGAAGTTTTAACATCAGTCATGATGCTGGAAAAAAATAATCCCAATTGTATATACAGATGGGCTGTGTCTACATTGGCACCCTTTTCCGGAAAAGGGATGCTAATGAGACACTTCGGAATTGCAAATGCCCTGGGGGATTTAAATATCCCCTGTGGCATTTGCATGAACATGGCTGCCGCTTTTTTCTGGCTCGGGGTTTTGCCGGAGAAAAGCGCCAGTCTAGACGGGATCTTGCGGAAAATAAACCCTTTTCCAGAAGATCCCTTATTCCTACTTTCAAGTAGGAATAGAATGCTAGGAATTATTAAGAAAGGGATAGAAAATCAGACTCAGAATATCTTACTGCCCCTGTATAAAACTATGGTACGCCCACATCTTGAATACTGTGCAGTACTGGCCTGAGCCATTTTGGCTCCCCGGGCCCAAGCACGCAGCACTGCCCCCGGGCGCACGGCGCATGTGCTGCCCAGCCCAGCCCAGACACCACTGCTGGCTTGCAGCCCGCCACGTGCAGGGCCCTGCAGCCGTGGGGGGAAGGGTACTGCTGGCCGGTGCCGTGGGGATGGGGGGGGCTGGCGCTCCGGGAGCCAGGCGCATAGCGCCTGATGGCAGCTATAAGGGATGCCGAGTGCCCCTTACAGCTGCCATCAGGCGCCCCCCAGCAGTTGGCGCCCCGGGCAGCTGCCCGGCTCGCCCACCTCTCAGTCCGGCCCTGATACTGTGTACAGATGTGGTCTCCTCACCTCAAAAAAGATATCTTGGCCTTGGAAAGAGTTCAGAAAAGGGCAACTAAAATGATTAGGGGTTTGGAACGGGTCCCATATGAGGAGAGGTTAAAGCGACTGGGACTTTTCAGTTTAGAAAAGAGGAGATTGAGGGGGGATATGATAGAGGTCTATAAAATCATGAGTGGTGTGGAGAGGGTGAAGAACAAAAAGCTATTCATTTGTTCCCATAATAGAAGAACTATAGGACACCAAATGAAATTAGTGGTAGCAGGTTTAAAACTAATAAAAGGAAGTTCTTCTTCACACAGCGTATAGTCAACCTGTGGAACTCCTTGCCAGAGGAGGCTGTGAAGGCTAGGACTATAACAGAGTTTAAAGAGAAGCTAGATAATTTCATGGAGGTTAGGTCCATAAAAGGCTATTAGCCAGGGGATAGAAATGGTGCCCTTGGCCTCTGTTTGTCAGAGGCTGGAGAGGGATGGCAGGAGACAAATCGCTTGATCATTGTCTTTGGTCCACCCCTTCCGGGGCACCTGGCACTGACCACTGTTGGCAGACAGGACACTGGGCTAGATGGACCTTTGGTCTGATCCAGTACGGCCGTTCTTATGTTAATCCAGAAAGTCAGTCAACCTTTAAATCAAATAATCCTAAGAAATAAATTGCTGCTATAGAAAAAAATATATAGACTCAAAAGTTATCATTACAAAATCACAAAAGAAACCATAAGAGTTTATATGAGGAACATATTGTCGATGGTTATTTGCTATTAAAATCTAAGTTAAATAGCACTCAGTCCTCCATCTGCACTGTGTTTACAAACATAAATTGATGAAGGGCAACGACGAATAAGAGCATCCTTTGAAGAAATAAATTAAGGAGACCCTAGTGGGACTTTCCTTGTCATCGAGTCTGTTAATTGCCATGACGCTTTAGGCAGCCCTATCCCTGAAGGGTGGATTGTTTTTAACACTACAGCGAACGAGGCTCGCCAACTGCCAGGCCAGGGGATTTGCACGATCCCCTTGCAGCTCAGTGCAGAACTGTAGCTGGAGCGGAGCTGCCCTGTTCAGGTTACCAAGAGCCCCTGCCCAAGGGGGCCAAGCCCCTCTGCCTCATTTGCCCCCTTCCTCCGCAACCAGCTTTCCCCCTACTCTGAGCTGGATTGCCACTGGGACTCCCCCTTGAACCAGTCCTAGGGGTGAGCAATTGGTGTCCATCTGCATCTCATCTGGGGAGGCCTGTTCCAGTCCAGCCTGAGGCAAAGCCTGACAAGCAGCAGAAAGCTGACCTCAGCGTGAGGGAAGAAAGCCGCGCAGCCATTCAGGTGTCTGCGGCCAGTTCCTGCTCCCACCTAGCAACCTGACGTTGTGCTGCCACCCCTCCCAGTGCCCTTTGCCCCTGGCCAGAGTTGCTGGAGCTGCACATCACATGGCCCTCTCTCTAGCTCCAGCCAGGGCTTCCAGAGCAGACACCACTCAACTCCAGCCCTGGGAAAGGACTGAAGCTAGGGCCATCGCTGCATGGTGCCTGCTCAGCTGCTCCTGGAGCGAGACAGCCACCTGCCACGTGGCCCCACTCCAGAGCAGCTGAGCAGCCACTGTGCAGTGTGCCAACGCCCAGCAGGGAGGAGTTTGAGGCCCCCCACCAGTCTGTGGACCAGCAGTTGGGAACCGCTGCTCTGGGGCACCTGGCACTGGCCACTGTGGGCAGACAGGACACTGGGCTGGAGGGGCCTTTGGTCTGACCCAGCCTGGCTGTTCTTGTGTTCCTAAATTCTGAAGAGGGATGGGTTACCCTCTCCCATAGCATAGGTTACTATCCCAACCCCCAAAAAGATACCTATAGACATGCATAGGTACCATTGATGAAGGAGGTATAAAAATAATTAGAACATTCATAAAGTGAACGTGATCGTCCCCAAATATCTGTCACATGGAGCTCACATGTCAATGTTAGAATCTGTCCTGGCTGTCTCTGATCAGGGCTCAATACTTCTCCTGGGTACCCAGGGTTTTCTGATACAACAAGGCCTTTCCATGCTGCTCCCACCCAGGGACCTCCTCATGTGCAGGAGGGACTGTGTAAAGCAGACAAGCTGGACAGATAGGAAAGCAGATAGTCAATATACAGGTGATAGATTTAAAGGTCAAGCGAGAGGTCAGTTAATGGGCAGGGAGAAGGAGGCAGAAAATGCAAGAAACAGAGAGCTGGTCACTGGATGCAAACCTGAGACTTGGACTGCTGAACTGTTCCACGGGGTAGGGAGGAACCAACTAAAGGGTTCCCACCTCATGGAAATTCTGTAGAGGGCAGGGAAGGAAAACAATGAGGGTCTTCAGGGGGATACTTGAAAACACCAAAAAACAAAGGCCTGGATCTGGGTGGGGAGAAGGGGGAAAACTGCTGGCTCAGGCTGGAAATATTGGTTTGGCCTATGAAGGAATCTGTCTGGTACAATATGTAGGGAGAGAAATGTTAGTTGTAGCCAACTTCTATAATATACTAAGAATAGCAAGTGTGTTTGGTTTATTTCCTGCAGTGACCTTTTTTGTTCTATTTGTCACCCCTTATAATTACTTAAAAACTTTTCTTTAATAGACTTTTCTTGCTTATAGCCTAACATATGGAATTTCTAACTGGGGGCAGGGTGTGGAGGCTGTGCAGACCTGCCTTCATGCTGAGGACAGAGACTAGCTTCATTTAATTTTGTGTTTGTATCCCCAAAGGATGGGGGTGAGCGCCAGGGTGCTGCAGTAAATCCCTAGAGTCCTCTCAGACCTGATCTCAGTGACTGTCTCTGCAACTAAATGTGGGTTTTGCTAAGGGAGGCTGGAGAGTCCGGCTCAGCACCACCAGGTACAAAGGGCCCAGGATGGTGGAGGGAGGCTCAGTGTGTCTTGTTGTGACTCTGGGAGACCCTGGTCATCTCCATGTAGAATGGAACCTGGGGCCTCCGGAGCTTAGTGCATGAGCCTCTCCCACATGAGCTAAAAGCCGGCTGGCTCTGCACTAAGCCTGCTAAGAGCAGGCTCATTATTCTCTCTGCAAGGGGTCTCAGTGTCACTGGATGGGACAGTGCCCCACACCCAGCAGGTGTGTGGGTTACACAAGCACCTCCAGTGAAATCCCAGAGGTCCTCACCGGTCACAGTGTATCGGTAGTGAACATGGTTACTGGGCACCCAGCGGGGTCCTGCAGTTTCTCAATGTTATTGGCAGGCTGGGCAGAGGTGGGCAAGGCAGTGGCAGGAGATGGACAGGGATGACCAGCAATAGCAACCGCAGCAAATCCAGTGAGGAGGCTGGAGCACCTACCTGACGCCAGCCTGGGAGCCTGCAGAGCCAGGCAGAGTGTGAGGTAGCCGGGCAGAGCGGAGCTCACTGAAGAACTGGGGGAGAACATGGGAACCTTCCTCGTCATCATTGCTGGGCCTAGGGAATGGGAGAAATAACAAAACCAGACAGCGAGTAAGTGGGAGGCAGAGACAGCACCTGGGTTGTCTGACTCTCACAGCCCTGGCCCATGGCTCAGTTATGTTTCCATTAGCGTACGTCCCAGTAGCCACAGACTAAGAGCAGAGGGGCCTTTAGATCATCTAGTCCCGTGGTCACCAACCAGTAGATCGCGATCTACCGGTAGATCTTGGAGTCTCTAAGAGTAGCTCTTGAGACCTCTCTGAACTGCGCACCTGCGCAGTACATTTACATTAGATTTCCTCATTTGAGGAGCAGCTACTCACCGAGCAACAGCACAGGTGAGTAGCTGCGAGGAATGGTGGGAATTTTTTTTTAAAGTAGCAGTATAAGGATTGGGGATAGCAAGTGATGGAGAGGAGGAGAAGAGAGAGGGCAGAGCTTCAAGGAAGGGGCGGGGCGGTAGATCTTGGCTTGGTCTGTCATTTAAAAAGTGATCTTGGGTGTAAAAAGGTTGGAGACCACTGATCTAGTCTGATCTGTGCCCTTGGCATCTCCACTGCTTTAGGGAAGGAATTGCCTCTCTCCCCAGGACATGGCAAACTGGAGTGGATGTCTGAGTGGCGGAGACACTACAACCATCTGGGCTGGATTCAACACATTTCCATGCAGGGTCTTGAAAGTCAACAGGAACTTCAATGACTGAGCACCAACTCCTAGAGCAAGTTTAGCTCCCTCACCGCTCTGCAGAGAAGAAGAGCAACAGCCTAGAGCTAGAGAGCAAAGGGAGAAGGTTTCCAGTGTCTGTATTAAAGACCTGGGCTCACAGGGACACAGGGTGTAAGTAAGGCGGTGGGCCCTGCTATACCACTCTGGTAAAGAGATGGCCAGCACTGGGGCACTCTGCAGCAGGTAGAGGAGGGGCTGCATGTGGTACAATCCCAAACGGGCTCCCAATGACTCCCAAGTCTCTCCTGAAGGTTGACAGTGTTGGCAGCCCCATGTGCCACTCTAGAATCCTAGAATACCGGAACTGGAAGGGACCTCGAGAGATTATCAAGTCCAGTCCCCTGCCCTCATGGCAGGACCAAGCGCTGTCTAGACCATCCCTGATAGATGTATATCTAACCAGCTCTTCAATATCTCCAGAGATGGAGACTCCATCATTCCTCTAGATTCCAGGGTTTAACCACCCTGGGTATGTCTACACTACCCTCCTATTTCGAAATAGGAGGGTAATGTAGGCATACCACAATTGCAAATGAAGCCGGGGATTTGAATTTCCCGGGCTTCATTTGCATAAGCCAGGCGCCGCCATTTTTAAATCCCGGCTGGTTCAAACCCCGTGCCGTGCGGCTACACGCGGCACGAACTAGGTAGTTCAAACTAGGCTTCCTAGTTCGAACTACCGTTACTCCTCGTGGAATGAGGAGTAACGGTAGTTTGAATTAGGAAGCCTAGTTCGAACTACCTAGTTCGTGCCGCGTGTAGCCGCGCGGCATGGGGTTCGAACCAGCCGGGATTTAAAAATGGCGGTGCCCGGCTTATGCAAATGAAGCCCGGGAAATTCAAATCCCCGGCTTCATTTGCAATTACGGTATGCCTACATTACCCCGCTATTTCGAAATAGCGGGGTAGTGTAGACCTACCCCCTGACAGTTAGGAATTTTTTCCTTATGTCCAACCTAAACCTCCCTTGCTGCAGTTTAAGCCCATTGCTTCTTGTTCTGTCCTCAGAGGCCAAGGAGAACAATTTTTCTCCCTCCTTCTTGTGACACCCTTTTATATACTTGAAAACTGCTCTCATGTCCCCTCTCAGTCTTCTCCTTTCCAAACTAAACAAGACTAGTTCTTTCAGTCATCCCTCCTAGCTCATGTTTTCTAGACCTTTCATCATTTTTGCTGCTCTTCTCTGGACCTTCTCCAATTTCTCCACATCTTTCTTGAAATGTAGTGTCCAGAACTGGACACAATACTCCACTGGAGGCCTAATCAGCACAGAGTACATCAGAAGGACTTCTCGTGTCTTGCTCACAACACTCCTGTTCATGCAGCCCAGAATCATGTTTGCTTTTTTTGCAGCAGTTTCACACTATTGACTCATATTTAGCTTGTGGTCCACTCTGATCCCTTTCTGCAGTATCCTTCCTAGACAGTCGCTTTCCATTCTGTGTGTGTGACACGGATTGTTCCTTCCTAAGTGGAGCACTTTGCATTTGTCTTTATTAAACTTCATCCTGTTTACCTCAGACCATTTCTCCAGTTTGTCCAGATCATTTTGAATTATGACCCTATCCTCCAAAGCACTTGCCACCCCTCCCAGCTTGGTATCTGCAAACTTAATAAGTGTCCTCTTTATGCCAATATCTAAATCGTTGATGAAGATATTGAACAGAGCCGGTCCCAAAACAGACCCCTGCAGAACTCCACTTGTTCTGCCTTTCCAGCAGGATTGTGAACCACTAATAATCAGCAGGCAGCTAGGCATGTAAAGGAGGTGATTAGAGGTGTTCTATATGAGGCGTGCATTCTCACAGGTGAGCTTCCGGTGGGGTGACCACATCCCAAGCCTGTTCTGTTGCCCCTCTCTCACCGTGTCGCTTGGATGCCGGGCAGCACAGGAACAGAAGCAGTGCTTCCCTTGCTTCCCCTAGAACACACACTCCCCCAGCCTCTACCCTGAGTCCCCAATGTCCCCAGACTCCCCAGTCCTGACTCCTGCACCCCACACCTCCAGCCCCCTGCTCTGAGCTGCCCTCCATAGGCACACACAACCCAATCGCCTGCCCTGAGATCCCCTGCCCACCCCAGGGGGCTGTGCTATGGCAGTGCCTGTAAGATATTTAAATGACTTTCACCCCTTACTTGCCTCTGCGCAATGGTGTGGGTCATGGGGTCCAGCACAATAAAAGAGCCACCCCCAGGGGCCTGGCTGAAGGCCGGCACAGACCAGACCTTGTGCGCCCTTGACAGGAAGTCACCTCTCATGCTGCTCTGTGCCAGACTGAACAGACTGACCCGCAGTGTCCTAGCGTGCGGCATTCGCTCCAGCCCCTAAATGGTGCTTATGACCCTTTTCAGCAGAGACTTGGGTATGTTGGGGTGCAGGCCAGACACCAATAACAGGTGTGTCACCCCAGAACCTCCCAAGTGAGGCTGCTCAGAGGCCCAAGAAACCTGGCCAGTCACATGGGAGCAGTTCAGAGATGAGCTCTTTGGAAATGCGGCCCAAGGGCCTCTGTCCCAGGAGAAGCAAAAGCAACATGCCCACGTCAGGAACCCTTTTAAGGCAGCAGCTGCCCTTCCCCCCATCACCTTCCCTTTAGGTGAGTCCCACCCTCCCCCAGAATGCCAGGGGGCTCGTGGGCACAGATGAAGGCAAGTCACATGTGGAATGGGAGATTTTCACGTGCCCAGGAGAGTTGGAGTCAATGGGGCTTGTGCTCCTGAATCCCTTGGGCGCTTTAGAAAATCTCCTGCTCCCTGCAACACAGCACCCGGGGGCTGCATCCCTCGCCCTCTGGCTCTGGAGCTGCAGCGCAGCGAGCGGTTGGCAAAACACCCGCACTCTTGGAGGTACCCCTCCTCCCAGGGCTGCCGATGGTGCTTGAGTCCTGTGCCCACCCATGCCCAGGACAGTGCGCCGAGGGGACCCAGCAGGGCAGACGTTCCCAGCCCCCACTGCACTCCTGGCGGCAAAGTGACACTTTATCCCCACACCTCTAATACAGTAGCAGTGCCATGGGCCAGGACCCAGGCTGGGAGCCGAGCAGTGGGGCTTGCAGAGTGACCCCTACCTGTGCAGTCTTGCAGAGTTGTGTCTGTGCCTTTCCAGTCTTTCCAGTGGGCCCCTGTTTTCCTGGCACCCAAAGCATTCTCCCTAGGCAGAGATCCCAGGAATGGCTTCTCTTTCCCAGGCTGCAGCATCCATCCTGCTGGAGGGGGTCAGGAAGCCACTGGGGGTCCCTCCAGCTTGCTCCTGAATTTTGTATTAAATTAATATATTTTAAATTAAATGGACATGTCCTCTCCTGACACAAACCAAAAGCAGAAAAAAGGGCTGGAACGTTCCTGTGACTGGATCCGCCTCACAGGACGGTTGTGGCACAAAGATCAAATTCCTCTGACACACCCTGGGCTGGTGAGAGGGCAGCTTTGGCCCTAGCAGACTCAGCTTTGCAGTTTGCCTGGTGACGGCTGGTTCTGCAGGCTCTTTGCCCCATGTGCTACCAATCTCTGCAATTACCTCAGCCCTGCGTAGGGAATGGGACCAAATCCTGCAGCAGCAGCAGCAACTAGACTCAATGACCACCTTAATTTACTCCAGTTCCCTAATGTGAAATTCACCAAGGATAATCTGGGGAGAGGGTTTCACTCTGTGCTCTCCTGTGGCCCAGCCCTGCTCCCTGGGTCTCCACATCTGCTGTTATTGAGATGGCCTGGCACAGATCCTCTTTACTGGACTGTGACGGGGTGAGCATCTCTCACACTGAAGTGGGGGGCTGGGTGGAGGAAGAAAAGGGGTTAAGACACTGTGGGTGGAGGAAGTCTCGCTCCTTCACCCAGCCTGGGCAGCCTCTAAATGTTGGGGCAGTATAAAAGAGAAGAGAGCACCTCAGTCTGGGCTGACCAGTGAAGGGGAGGGACCTCCAGCCAGAGCTGCAACAGCCAACAACCCTGACAGCAGAAACTGAAGGCCCAGGATACTGCTGCCATACAGCCTCAGCAGAGCCCCAGGGGGAAGCTGCTGCCAGGGAACCAGGAGACCCAGCCACTAGGTGGGATGATGCCCCAGCAGAGCCAGTAGGAAGTGATCCAGGGAAAGTGCGGGAACAGCCTCTCCCACCCAGATACACGGGGGCTGCATCTAGACTAGCATGATTTTGCATAAATATTTTTAACGGAAAAGTTTTTCAGTTAAAAGTATTTGCGCAAAATCGCGTCTAGATTGGCATGGAAGCTTTTGCGCAAAAGCATCCATGGCCAATCTAGACGTGGTTTTGCGTAAAAAAGCCCCGATCACCATTTTAGCCATTGGGGCTTTTTTGCGCAAAACAATACTGCGTTGTCTACACTGGCCCTCTTGTGCAAAAGCATTTGTGCAAGAGGGCTTTTGCCCGAACAGGAGAGTCATTGTATTTGCGCAAGAACACTGATGATCAGACATTAGATCGTCAGTGTTCTTGCACAAATTCAAGCAGCCAGTGTAGACAGTTGGCAAGTTTTTGCGCAAAAGCGGCTGCCAGTCTAGACACAGCCTAGGGCTAAGTCTACACTGCAGGCTTCTTGTGTGAGAAACCTCTGTTGCCCGTCCACACTTCCTTCTTGCACAGGAGCTCTTGTGCAAGAAGGCTTACCCTTCATGGGGAAAGGAATAATTTTGCCCGAACGGGAGCAGCATAGTATTTCCGCAAAAAGCACTGATTTCTTACAGTAGGAAATCAGTGCTTTTGCGGAAATTCAAGTGGCCAGTGTAGACAGCTGGCAAGTTTTTCCGGAAAAGCGGCTGATTTTCCAGAAAAACTGGCTAGTCTAGACACAGCCATTGTGTCTCCTACACATTGCCTATGATCCTGGGGCAGAAAAAAGTAGTGATGTAGCCCTGGGGTGGGGCCTGAATACCGGTGATGGAGATGAGGAAGGTGTTGGTGATGAGGCAGGGAATAGCTGACAGTTCATGTTGTTCTGCTAGGGATGGAATAAGTATGGCTGTCCAAGTGTGTTTTCTGTATTCTCTCTATCTGCCTTGCTAAGTAACTTTAGTAAAGGTGTAAACAAATTATGTATTTGTAAATATACAAGTGTTTCCTTCCCTGTGAGCGTGGCCTGTGCACATGGGGTTCCCAAACATACAATAATTATATTAATGTAAGTGGGCCTGATTTTGGGACTAGAACCCATCAGCTCTCAAAGCGGTAAGTGGGAATCTGAATCAGATTACAGGGCCCATAGTCAAGGCCTGCTCAAGGAATGGGTCAATTACTCTCCATTTCCAGTGGATACTTCACCTCACTGCAAGACTCCAAACAGCATTTTCTCAGATGCTGATTGTGATGATGGAGAAGGCGATGCAGGGTCCAGTGTCCTAGGAAATAAACAAAGACCCAACAGCTCACTTCACACAGGTCATCCATGTATTATTGTCCTGTGCTCTCACTGACTGACTGCACCAGTGCCCTCGCAGTGGAAGCCAGGTGTGCTCCTGTGCCCAGCTACTTCTGTCACAGAAACCTTTGGAAGCAGAACCATTAGATGCTATTTGTCCTTCCAGCTGCCTTGATCTCTGGGCTTGTACGTCACTATGTCCCCTGGATTTCCACAGAATCTTTCTGGGTATGTCTACGCTACCCTCCTAATTCGAAATAGGAGGGTAATGTAGTCATACCGCAATTGCAAATGCAGCCCGGGATTTGAATTTCCCGGGCTTCATTTGCATAAAGCCGGCCGGCGCCATTTTTAAATGCCGGTAGTTCGAACCCCGTGCCGCGCGGCTACACGCGGCACGGAGTAGCTAGTTCGGATTAGGCTTCCTCGAGGAGTACAGCTAGTTCGGATTAGGAAGCCTAATCCGAACTAGCTACTCCGTGTCGCGTGTAGCCGCGCGGCACGGGGTTCGAACTGCCGGCATTTAAAAATGGCGCCGGCCGGCTTTATGCAAATGAAGCCCGGGAAATTCAAATCCCGGGCTGCATTTGCAATTGCGGTATGACTACATTACCCTCCTATTTCGAATTAGGAGGGTAGTGTAGACATACCCTCACACACTCATCGCTGGGAACATGGTTACATGTTACAGTTAGGTTTATTTTTCTCTTTATTAAGCTCTTCCAAATTTGTGAAAGAATAAATATGCAAATGTTAAGGTCCCAGAGACCACGGTGATGGGTGCATTGTAAGAACATCAATGGAGCAGAAGGAATCACCCCATGTGGAATGTGACCCACACACCCACTGGGTGTGGTGCACTGTCCTATCTAGTGGCACCAGACACCACTCACAGAGGGTATGTCTACACTACAAAGTTAGTTCGAACTAACGGATGTTAGTTTGAACTAACTTTGATAGGCAATACACTAGCGCTCCGTTAGTTCGAACTTAATTCGAACTAACGGAGCGCTTAGTTCGAAATAGGTAAACCTCATTTTACGAGGATTAAGCCTAGTTCGAACTAGCTAGTTCGAATTAAGGGCTGTGTAGACCCTTAATTCGAACTAGTGGGAGGCTAATGCTTCCCAGGTTTCCCTGGTGGCCACTCTGGCCAACACCAGGGAAACTCTATTGCCCCCCTCCCGGCCCCGGAGCCCTTAAAGGGCCACGGGCTGGCTACACAGTTTGTGCCAGTTGCAAGGCTGCCAGCACCCGTGCCAGCAGACCCTGCACCTGCCACACCATGAGCCAGCCACCCGAGGACACCCAGCCCTCCACTGCTCCCCAGGACCAGCCTGGCGGCTCCCAGGAGCCTGCCCGGGGGCGCAAAAGGCGGGCGCCCGCTTGATCAAGTGCGGAGATCGTGGACCTCATCGAGGTTTGGGGGGAAGCCTACAATGAACACGATCTTTGCACTAGCCACAGGAACGCGGCCGTCTACAGCCGCATGGCTGCCAGCCTGGCCGCCAGGGGCCACCAGCGCAGCCGGGAGCAGGTGCGCTGCAAAATCAAAGACCTGCGGCAGTCCTACTCCCGGGCCTGCCAGCCAGGGGCCGACCCGGAGGCCTGCCCCCACTTCCACACCCTGGACCGCCTCCTGGGGGCTCATGCCGTCCCTGCCCCCCGTGACGTGATAGACCCCGGAGCAGAGGGCCCGCTCCAGGAGACGGAAGAGGAGGAGGAGGGCTCTGAGAGCCAGGAGCCTGCCGCCAGCCTGCCCAGGACCAGGGACCCCCGAGGCACCCCACAGAGCCGCTCGCCTGTGTCGTCCGAGGCCGGGGAGGCGTCCACCTGTGAGTACCATCGTGTTCCCCTTATGTGTACGGGGGGCTGGGGCGAGAGGGAGCCCCGGGACCGTGTGCCTGGGCCTTGGCCACCACGGAGCAGCAGCTGGGGATCCTGCCAGGGCCCTGGCCTTGCAGAGGGGAGTTGGGTTTCACACACCTGGGCCCCTGGGGTAATTGACCGCTGGTCTTGTTGCACCACAGCTGCAGCACCTGGGCCTGCAGGGCGCACCACACCGCCTGCAGCAGCTGCCCATGCCCGGGCAAGCAGGAGAGCCAAGAATGAGGAGGAGTACCAAAGGCGGCACCTCCGGTTCATGGACCACCACCTCCGCACCCAGGACCACTGGGTCCAGGAGGACCTGAGGCTGCACTGGAGGAGTCTGGAGGCCCTGGAGGAGCAGGGCAGTGCCCTGCGAGGCCACCTCCAGAGCCTGCTTGACTGCTTCCCATTTCCTCCTCCTGCTGCTCCTCCTGCTCCCCCTCCTGCTTCCGCTCCTGCTTCCTCCACACCCCCCGTCCCTCCTGCCCCCCCCCCACAACCATTTCCCACCGACACCCCCGGACCCGCAGTGTGGCGAGACGGGAGAGGCAGCCGGACTCCCACCCCTGAGCTTTCCTTTCCCTTCCTCCCTTCCCTCCCCTTCCAGCTCCCTCATCCCAGGTTTCCCCCTCCCCTCTCCCACCCTCCCCCCTTCCTTCCCCCACCCCAGTTCTGTGAAATAAACAGACGTTTTTGTTTCAAAAACAGGTGTCTTTATTTTACAGTAGGTAGGGAGGGGAAAGGGGAAGGGGGTAGGGTGGAAGAAGGCCCCAGTGGGACATGCAGGGAGAGATCAGTCTTCCTCCTCCACCAGGAAGCTCTCCCGCAGGGCTTCCCGGATCCGGACGGCCCCCCGCTGGGCTTCCCGGATGGCGGCGGTGCGGGGCTGACCGTAGTGTCCAGCCATGCGGTCAGCCTCAGCCATCCAGGCTGGCAGGAAAGCCTCCCCCTTTCGCTCACACAAATTGTGGAGCACACAACATGCTGCCACCACGGGAGGGATGTTGTGCTCGGCCAGGTCCAGACGGGTGAGGAGGCATCGAAAGTGGGCTTTCAGTTGCCCGAAGGCCCCCTCCACCACGATGCGGGCCCTGGTCAGCCTGGTATTGAAGGCCTGGTGGGAGGGATTGAGGTGCCCCATGTAGGGCTTCATCAGCCACGGCTGCATTGGGTAGGCGGCATCCCCCACCAGGCACATGGGCATGTCCACGTCCCCGACCCTGATGTGGCGGTCAGGGAAGAAGGTCCCGGCCTGTAGCCGCTGGCACACGGAGGAGTTGCGGTACACCCGGGCGTCGTGTGCTTTGCCGGACCAGCCCACATTAATGTCCGTGAACTGGCCCCGGTGGTCACACATGGCCTGCAGGATCACGGAGAAGTACCCCTTGCGGTTCATGTAATGGGACGCCTGGTGTTCCAGGGCACGGATGGGGATGTACGTCCCGTCGATGGCCCCCCCGCAGCTGAGGAAGCCGAGGGCGCCGAAGTCCCGGATGACGGCGTCCGGGTCAGCAAGGCGGACCACCCTGCGGAGCAGCACCCGGTTGATGGCCTTGACCACCTGCGGAGAGAGACACAGCAAAGCGCCAATCAGTGGGGCGCCTGGGTGGCTGGGAGCATTCGTGCCCTGGCAGTGCCCCGCGCCCCACTCCCGGAAGCAACCCCCCTGGCGGCGTGTAGTACAGCCGGGACAGACTGACCCCTCCAGTGCGGGACGCTTTCGCCTCCTCCCGCCCCCCCTTTGTCCCTGGGGCGGCCCATTCCCTCCTTGCAGCCCCCCTCCCTCCCGGCTCGGTGGCTGATGAGTGCCGTACCTGCATGAGCACCGCCCCGACGGTGGATCTCCCCACGCCGAACTGGTTCCCAACGGATCGGCAGCTGTCCGGCGTGGAGAGCTTCCATAGGGCAATGGCCACCCGCTTCTGGAGGGGGATGGCGGGCCTCATGTGAGTGTCCCTTCTGTGCAGGGCAGGGGCGAGCCACTCGCAGAGCTCCAGGAAGGTGTCCCTCCTCATCCTGAAGTTCTGGGTCCACTGTCGGTCCTCCCAGCGCTCCAGGATGATGCGGTCCCACCAGTCGGTGCTGGTGTCCAGACGCCAGACGCGGCGGGGCACGCCGGTGCCGGGGCGCCGCTGCGGCTCCTCCACGGCCCCCAGGGCGGCCAGGCAGAGAGGCAAGGGGCTGACGTGCACCAGGAGGTGCCAGGCAGCCTTGAGCCATTGGTGGCAGGCTTGCAGCAGCAAGTCCAGAAAGTGCACCAGAAGGTGCAGGGCGAGCTGTGGCTCCATGTTGCCACCTGCGGCGGCCCCCCCGAAGGGAAGCACCGACACAGACGGGCACAGAGACCAACGCTTTGCTGTCCCTCGGCGAGGTTGGCAAGCAAGCAGGAAAAGCTGAGAACCGGCTGTCCGGGGGGGTCCCTTTAAGCTAGAGCCTCAGATAGCCTCAGACAGCAGCCACACAAAGCAACTACTGACCTGATGCCCTGCCAGAACCTGTTTCAGCTGCCCTTAAATGCTCCCCTGCGTCCAATCAGTGTGGACGCGCTAGTTCGAATTAGCAAAATGCTAATTCGAACTAGTTTTTAGTTCTAGATGCGCTAGTTCGAATTAGCTTAGTTCGAATTAACTAATTCGAACTAAGTTAGTTCGAATTAGCGCTGTAGTGTAGACATACCCAGAGAGAGTAATACATTTATTCTGCAAGGGTATGTCTACACTACCACCCTAGTTTGAACTAGGGTGGTTAATGTAGGCAACCGAAGTTGCAAATGAAGCCCGGGATTTGAATTTCCTGGGCTTCATTTGCATATTGCCGGGCGCCGCTATTTTTAAATGTCCGCTAGTTCAGACTCCGTGCCCGCGGCTACACGCAGCACGGACTAGGTCGTTCGGACTAGGCTTCCTATTTCGAACTACCGGTGCACCTCGGAAGCCTAGTCCGAACTACCTAGTCTGTGCCGCCATTTAAATTTAAATGAAGCCGCGATTATTTAAATCCTGCCTTATTCCAAGAAACCTGCAGTGGGGGGAGGGAGGGAGGGAGGGATAATGGGT
Organism: Pelodiscus sinensis; assembly: GCF_052426305.1. Classification (NCBI taxonomy): domain Eukaryota; kingdom Metazoa; phylum Chordata; order Testudines; family Trionychidae; genus Pelodiscus; species Pelodiscus sinensis. The sequence goes on from NC_143070.1 coordinate 31,117,594, forward strand.
GTCCCCAGCTCTGGACCACCTGTTCCCCTCACTACAAGCTCTTCCAGGGAGGGGCAGTACCACAGAGACCTCTGAGACACACTCACGTGGGAGCAGGAGGCCCTGGTGCAAGAGGGTTCCTGTGAGAGCAGAACTGGGCAGGGGGACTTGAGTCACCTCTGCATCTGGTAACTTTTCTTCACCCCAGTTAGTGCTGAAAGGTTCCTTGTCTCTGGAGTCAGGAGTTGCTGTAATCTTCAGACTTTACACTGAATGAGTCATGTGAATAGCACCATAAAATATTCCCTTATCAGGGCAACGGTTGCTGGATTGCCAGGCACAAATTAACTGTCTGGCTCTTTCATTCTTAAGAAGAGAAGGGAAGCTAGAAAATGTCATGTAACACTGAATGGTGTAGCAATAATGGCAGATACTGGCTCCCACAGGGGACAGGGATAGGGGTTCAGAGCCCCTCCAAGGGCAACTTCTCATCCTGCCTTAATCATCCCACTCCTGCTGCACCCACCCACCTGCCCCATATGTCCACCTCAGTAGCCCACCCTTCTCCTCTCATCTTAGCCTGCTCTCTTCTGTCCCTGGCAGATCCAGCTTCAGGCTGTGAGTCTGTTCTTGATGCTAGCAGGGGGAATCAACACTCTTCAGCCTGGTGCTTCAAGCCTGTGCACTCCAGTCCCGCTCCTGTAAGGTGAATGGTTAAAATCCCTACTGACATCAATGGGGTTTGCAGCCGGGCCGTTAGAGACCCTCCCATGAGATTTCCAGTGGCTCAGTATGACACACGGACACAGAGAGATGTTGGGGCAAAATCCAGTCCCTTCAGCCTCTTTCCACCAGACTCTCCTTCTTTTCATGGGACAGAACAAGGCTTTGAAAGCTGGTTATTAATGAGGGTGGCCCACACACTATGTTTGTACTGTGTTAGCATCTCAGTGACAGGATGGCCACTCCCCACTGTCGAAATTCCCCAACTGCCAAGCAGGGGACAGAAGCTGCTATTTCTCCCAGTGCCTGGTAAACAATTTGCCTGTCTGATTTGACCCCACCCAAAGCAACACTCAGACTGAATTTTCCCCCAGTCAGTGTCATTTAGGGCCCAACTACAATCTAGTTCCTCTTGAATAGTAGGAGAAAGGAGCATGCAATGAGGAGAAAGGTGTAAAAGATAACTATACTCTTGGGAGCATGGGGGATGCATAACTCACATTCCCCAGAGCACCACAGGTGCATTGAGGGGATTTTTCAACTCCCTTGCAAGAGATGGGATATCACAAAGCTTCTTTCTGCAGTCAGGGCTATGGAAGTGTTGGAAATTTCTGCAAATATAAATGCTATAGAACACTAAGGAGTCAAAGCCTCACTCCGAAACTCCCTTTGTGTCTATTGCCTGTTGTGACCACCGAGGGGTGTGATCACCCTCTCCCACCCCAGGAGAGGGGCTTGGCAGACCCCGTTGCCGGCCTCCGGCCCGTTGGTCCTGGCGTTTAGTTCAGTTTAACGCCTTTGGGGAGCGATCACCCTGCTCAGCCGAGTCCGGGTGATCTGCGAGCCCAGAGGTTGGCTGTCCCTTTAAGCGGGGTTCTTCCCTGCGGTCTCTGCTGGTGGCTCCGGCTCGTGGGCGCTGGCGCACCCTGCAGTTCCCGACAACGGTGGGAGGGGAGGGGGACCCGGGCCCACCCTCTCCACCGGGTCCCAGCCCGGGGCCCTAAGCACAGGGGTCAGCTAACTCCCTGTGCGGCGGGCACAGGATTCCTACCCAAAACGCGTCCACCCACGGTTGCCAAAAGGGCCCTGCCCCAGGCTGCTTCCTCCCCGCCGCAAACCCCGTCGGCCTCCCCGTGGGGTCCCCGTAGCCTACTGTCACTTGGTCGCTCAATGAGGGCGTAGTCCGTCCTTATCCGTGGGATACGGCCCCCTCAGCGGTCAGCTGCCACGGGCATCTTCGGCCCCTCGCCGCAGGGGGTCCTTGCTGGGAAGCCAGGTTCCCTGGGAGGGCGTCTCCCCGTGCCTGGCCCCAAACCCTGCAGGAGCTGGCTGCCAAGGACGTGCCCCCCCTCTCCCCACGCTGTCCGTGGGCCCTTTTTAAATGACCCGCCGGAGATGACGTCGCGCCAGCGCGCCTCCCTCCTAGCAGCGGCGCGCATGCTCCTGCCCTGCCCGGCTTGTCAGCCCCTGTTCCTGCCCCCAGCGGATGTGTGCCGGGTGCCAGACAGACCGCTGCTCCATTTCCCAGCCGTGGAGGAAGCTACCGCGGCCGGTATCTACCGCGTGCCGGCTTCCCGCAGCCAGGCGCCGCGGCTGTAAGTGCTGCCTCCCCCAGGCCTCTTTGGTGTTCCTCCGTGCGGGCTGTCCCGGCCCGTCACACCCCCCCCTCCCTTAAAGTGGAGCCGTGTGCTTCTTCCCCGGGTTCATCTCTCTGAGGGGTTCTTCACTTGGAATAGCTGTCGGAATCCCGGCCAATCGCGGCCTAGCACCACAGGGCAGGGTAGTACTGGTGCTCTACCCACCCGCCATCATCTAGTCAGTCGCCCGTCCGACAGGTGAGCCCATACCGTTAGATAGGCCCGGACATCCCCGTGGATGCACTTCATCCAGACCACTTCCCCTGTGGTAGGGGCCCGTTGCAGCAGGTCTTCTCTCAGCAGTGTGAGGGCAGATCCTGAGTCCACCAGTGCCTGCACCACCCGCCCCTCTAGCCACAGGGTGACCATCGGCCGGGCTTCCTCCGGAGCCTGGGGTGGCATGGTCTGGCTCAGGGTGCAGTCCATCAGTGGGCAGTCTCTTTTGAAGTGGCCCTCCTGGCCGCACTGGAAATAGGCATTGCGGGACGGGCCCTTCCTGCCTTCTTTGGTCCTGTCCTCTGCGCCCCCTTTATCCTCTTCCCGACCTCTCCACGCTCGCCCAAGCCAGACGGGGGCTAGAAACAGGCGTCGTTCTTTGGGGGCTTCTGTCTGCGCCCCTCCCTTTTTTCCCGGTGCCTCCCCCGCCCCGTCGGGGTGAGGGCTCACTCCCGGGCATGCCCGGCGGTTTCTCTCGGTGGCCAATCCCATCCCCGCTTTCTGCTGCGAGGTGGGCCTTGGCAAGGGTAACGGCCTCGGCCACGGTGGTGGGTTGATGCCGCCGCACCCACCCTTGCGCTTCTTGTGGGAGGGCGTGGATGAACTGCTCCAAGACGACAGCCTCAGCCACCTGGATCCCCGTCCACTGCTCCGGCTCCAACCACCTGCATGCCGCATCCCGGAGTCGCTGGGCAAAGGCCCGGGGTCGCTCTCCTCGCTGGAACCGTTCCTGCCGAAAGCGCTGTCGATAGGTCTCGGGAGTGACCCCCAGGTGGTCGAGGATCGCCTCCTTGACTTTAAAATAGCGCAGCGCATCTTTGGCGGACAGGCCCCGGTAGGCCATCTGTGCGGGGCCAGTTAAATATGGGGCCAGCAATGTGGCCCAATGTTCCTCCGGCCACTGTGCGGCCGTGGCTACCCTCTCAAAAGTTCTGAGGTACGCCTCTGGGTCATCCTCCGGCCCCATCTTCGTCAGTCACACACACAGGCAGGGAGCCCAAAGTCTTCCCCCTGTCATCTTTTTCAGTCCAACCGGGACTCGGAAGGCCCGTGGTCTGGAGCCACTTCTCATGTTGCACCGCCAGCTCCTGGACCAGCTGTCGTTGCTGGTCCTGGAACTGGGAAGCTAGCTGTTGCAGCATCTGCGCCTGCTACTGTTGCTGCTGCCTCTGGGTCTCACTCACTCAGTCAAAAAGCTGTTTCGGATCCATTGTACCTGCCAGGGTTAAAACGGGTTATCCCCCGTCCCCCGTGGCCTATGGTGTTGTCTCCTAACCCTCACCTGCGTGGGTGTTCTACCCACATTCTCCACCACGTGTGACCACCGAGGGGTGCGATCACCCTCTCCCGCCGCAGGAGAGGAGCTCGGCAGACCCCATCGCCAGCCTCCGGCCCCGGAGTTTAGCTCAGTTTAACGCCTTTGGGGTGCAATCAACCTGCTCAGCCGAGTCCGGGGGATCTGCAAGTCCAGAGGTTGGCTGTCCCTTTAAGCGGGGTTCTTCCCTGTGGTCTCTGCTGGTGGCTCCGGCTCGTGGGCTCTGGCGCACCCTGCAGCTCCCAACGACGGCGGAAGGGGAGGTGGAACCCGGGCCCACCCTCTCCACCGAGTCCCAGCCCGGGGCCCTAAGCACAGGGGTCAGCTAGCTCCCTCCCAGTGGCGGCGCGCACGATCCTGCCCTACCCGGCTCGTCAGCCCCTGTTCCTGCCCCCGGCAGATGCGCACCGGGTGCCAGACAGGCTGCTGCTCCATTTCCCAGCTGTGGAGGAAGCTCCCGCGGCCGGTATCTGCCGCGCGCCAGCTTCCCGCAGCCAGGCACCACGGCCGTAAGTGCTGCCTCCCCCAGTCCCCCTTGGCGTTCCGCCGTGCGGGCCGTCCCGGCCCGTCACACCTGTGTTGGCCACATTCTCACAGCCTTAGTGCATGGATGGCCCCTGCAGGCCTGTGCTACAGGACAAACTTTCACAACTGCTACTAGTCCATGTTGGTAAACCCAAGCAAGCAAATTTCAGAAATGCCAGACTGAAGGATGAATAACCAGCTGTGCAGGATTATAAATTGGTTGCTTCAGTGAGAGCCTGGTGGACACTCCCTTTATGGGGGCTGGCAGTTCTGGGATGTGCGCATAGGAATAGTACATCCATTACTGCAGCACTTCCTATCCCCCAGTCACCACCTTTCTCCAGCTATTAATTAAGGCCATAGATTGCAATGGGCTCACATGACATTGGATGGGGAGGGGAATCAGTCCGAGTGTTTCTTTTTTATGGGAGTTTGAACCTGTATAAAACTGGAGAGAAGCTTTCCTAAAAGGGACGGGGGGGGGGAGGGGGGGGGGCGAGGAGACCTATCCAGGGAGGAGTGAGGAATCAGATCTTTTGGAAAAATTATTTACCAGACAATGGGAGAAATAGCAGCTGGTGAAAGTTTTGTATGTTCCAGCCTGGAAATCAGATAAAACCTATGTGTACCCTGTGCTGCTAACATGGTATAAACACAGTCTGGAGCAGGCATTCCTATTTATGGTTTTAAAGTCTTCTTCTATCCTAGGAGGGGGAGGAAAATGTAGGGGCGAACAGGCTGAAGTTACTGGATGGGGACCCATTGCAGCCCCCAACGTGGATGTTTTTATTGTCACATTGTCAATAATAAGGAAAAGTTATTTACTTATTCCCACAATTATAAGAACTAGGGGTCACCCAATGAAATTAATAGGTAGCAAGTTTAAAACAAACAAAAGGAAGTTTTTTTTTCACTCAACACACAGTCAACATGTGGAACTCCTTACCAGAGGATGCGCTGAAGGCTAGAACTTTCACAGAGTTCAAATAAGAGCTAGATAAATTCATGGAGGTTAGATCCATCATTGGATATTACCCAGGATGGGTAGGAATTGTGTCCCTAGCCCCTGTTTCTCTGGAGGTAGGTGACAGGGGAAGGATTATGTGAGGATTACCTGTTGTGATCCCTCCCTCTGGGGCATCTGGTATTGGCCCCTGTCAGTAGACAGGGCACTCAGCTGGATGGACCTTTAATCTGACCCAGTCTGGCTATTCTTATGGGCTACGTCTACACTGGCCCCTTTTCCGGAAGGGGCATGTAAATTTCACCAGTCGTCGTAGGGAAATCCGCGGGGGATTTAAATATCCCCCGCGGCATTTAAATAAAAATGTCCGCCGCTTTTTTCCGGCTTTTAAAAAAGTCGGAAAAGAGCGTCTACACTGGCCCCGATCCTCCGGAAAAAGCGCCTTTGAAGTAGGAATAAGACCCTCCGGAAAAGGGCGCTTTTTCCGGAGGATCGGGGCCAGTGTAGACGCTCTTTTCCGACTTTTTTAAAAGCCGGAAAAAAGCGGCGGACATTTTTATTTAAATGCCGCGGGGGATATTTAAATCCCCCGCGGATTTCCCTACGACGACTGGTGAAATTTACATGCCCCTTCCGGAAAAGGGGCCAGTGTAGACGTAGCCATGTTCTAAATAATTATTTTTAATTCTGAACCTTGTTGTGTTTTGTTAAACAGCACAAGATTATTCTTTGTGATCCATTGACTGCGCTGAATTCCTGGGATGCACATCCCAGGCTCCGGGGTAGCAACTTTAGGTGGAAGGAGGTCTCCTCATCATAGCTTACTGCCCCCAGGTGATCCAGTGGTATCCATTTCAGATAGAAGGGAGTGAGGGGGTTCTTACTGCCACAATTTGCTTCCCCCTACCCTGTGAAATCTCTATTTCAAACTGGACACAAATAAAACAAGACCCTTCTAATTTAGAAAATTATATCAAATTAGAATCTTACTTTTCCTGTGACCAAATTTAAAACAGTCACAACAGATTATGACAGGCGTGCCCCATTCATCACAACTTCTACACCTGGACAGGGAACAACAAATCTTGACAGTGCACTTGGGGGATGCTGCCTTTACATAAAATTTCTTTTTAGGTTCCTGTTCCTTGAAGAGCAGGAGGAACAGCACAGAGCTGAGTGTCAGCAGCCAGCCTGAGTGGGTTGGCATCGTGTCTGTTGCTCACTGGCACTTTGAACGGCTGTTTCTGTAAGAGGACTTTGATTCCCGTGCCTTAGTTTGCGTGTGAGGAGGATCCCTGTTACTACAAGCTACTTTCAGTTCTGAGGCTGGTCAGAGAAGCAGACACAGGCTGCGATTCCATTCAGTTACAAATGTGGCAAATTAAAAACAGACAGAAATGAACAAGACGGAGTCAAACTCCATGGCTGCGAGACACCTGTATGGAATGGACAAAGCCGCCTCAGCAAAGGGAGGTTTCACAGAAAACTCTCCCTAGGCCAAGGGATGTCCATGGGTAGTAGAGAACCTGAGAGCTTTCCAGGAACCCTGATGCTGCTTGGAAGTGCCTCTGCAGGATTCAGCAGGTAAGAGGGGCTTACTTCCCTGGAACTACAGAGTAGCAGCTTTGTTTGATGTTTTCCTCATCACAGTGGCAGTGCCATTCTCAGCTTTGTCAGCGATAAACTGCTGCTGATGAACACCAAGCGTAAATTCAGCTGCAGAAATGCACACAGCGGTCAGCATTCAGTTGCTTTTGGTAATGCAGAGTGGGCTTGGTGCTTTCCAGCCACACAAAGAGGCAGAGTCCCTGCCCCACTGAGCTCCTAGCCTGACAAGTGAGAGGGGACTTTTCCCTTTGTAGTTCATTGTGCTTTAGCAGAGCCCAGGCATGGCAGTAGGGCACATTCACTTAGGCTGTATCTAGACTGGCATGATTTTCCAGAAATGCTTTTAACATTAAAACATTTTAAAGTTAAAAGCATTTTTGGGAAAAGCGTGTCTAGATTGGCAGGATGCTTTTCCGCAAAAGCACTTTTTGCGGAAAAGCGTCTGTGGCCAATCTAGATGCGCTTTTCCGCAAAAAAGACCCGATTGCCGTTTTTGCGATCAGGGCTTTTTTGCGGAAAACAAATCTGAGCTGTCTTCACTGGCCCTTTTGCGCAAAAGTTTTTCGGAAAAAGACTTTTGCCCGAACGGGAGCAACAAAGTATTTCTGCAAAAACACTGATAATCTTACATGAGATCATCAGTGCTTTTGCAGAAATTCAAACAGCCAGTATAGACAGCTGGCAAGTTTTTCCACAAAAGCAGCTGGTTTTGCGGAAAAACTTGCCAGTCTAGACACAGCCAGATTGATTGTATTAGCAAGCCACTGGGCCCGGCTCTGCTGGGACCACGTTTGGCTCACTTGGCTTTACTAAGCAATAAAGCTGTTTGTTTAGCCACCTAAAAACTAAATGAAGCATTTGCTTCGACAATTGAACAAATTTAAATTTTAGGGTTTTTTTAAATTTTCTGTTTTTCTCCCTTTTTCTATTTAGAAAGGATAAGGAATGGGTGAATAAAATGTTTTTATTCTGCTTGATTAGGCTTTCTCACTTTGAATCAATTTGATTTTTTTTCATTTAGCATCAATTTAATTGAAAAATCAGTTTTAAAAAATAATTCTAAGAGTGGTGGCAGTCAATGGCTAAGTGCCTGGAACCAGAAGGGCTCAGCCAGTTTTTGAAAGCAGTAACCTCTTCTGCAGGTGTGGAGAAAATACTTTCTTCATTTAATGTACCCAGCTAGCCCAGTTCCATGACTCATCCATTCACTGATAAGAAGCCAGCTGGGAGCAGGAAAAAGTAAGAAAATTTGCTTTCATCTTCCAACCAATCAATAATAACAAGATGAGATCTACTTTCCCTAACATTTTGAAAGATGTGGTGACCAGAAACAATTAGCTCAGTTCACTGACTACAGATAATAGTTCCTCATCCAGCAGATCAGATTTAACTGCAAAATATGTTTTGCTAAAGCATTTTTATTTTTCCTGTCCTCTTGCCCAGATCATGTGACAGTGAAGATGAAGGTTCTTTCATTCTGTAGTAGCTCTGCTGTCAGCTCCTGTCTGCCTGGTTTGATCATTTTCTTCATTACTTATCACATTCAGAAGCTGGAATCAGGTAGGAATCCCACTGCTTCTGCTGCTGCTTATAGGATCTGTCTTTTCAAAATATATAAGAGATTATGTTGAGTTTGTTTGTGCAAAATAGTCATACTCCACAATTACCTACAGATACCAAACTTTGCATAAACAATCCTGCCACTTAAACTAGCTGAATGCACTACTTCTTACACTGGGATATGCTGGATGAAAGGTTTACATCAGTATTTATCAAAGTGGTCTGCAAACACACTCTGAGGAAAAACCAGAGTAGCCCAGTGGGGGGACTGTCTGCTCTGTAACCCAGGGTCACACCTGTGCTGTGATGTGATGTGATGTGAGATTCTCACTGACTCATCCAAATGTGGATTAACCCAGACACCTAGGCTCAGCCTCCCAGGGAGAGAGACAAAGGCAGGGAGGCGGAGACCAACACCAGGTTTAGGGTGAAGGGGCAGTGGCAGTGGAGCTGGAATCATGAGGGAGACAGACTGAGGTTGCTGGCTGGGAAACAGGAGGGAGTGAGCCTAATGGGGGGCTAGAGGTCTAGGGGGGTGATGGACCATCCTAACAAGGGATCTGAGGCATCCTGGCCCAGACTCCTGTAGCAATATCACGTCTGTGCTGTGCTGTGCTGTATCCTGGAGAAGCCATAAACCTTCCATTCTACTGGCTGGTGGAGACTGTTCTTGCGGCTACGGGGTGCAGTGTCTTTTTAGTGCAAAGAAAATGTTTACTGTTACAAATCACAAAATAATTCAAATTAGTTATAGAAAGAGTAATGGAAGTTCTACAAGTTCTAATTCAAATTTATGAAGTACAGTAATTGTTCAATAAAATGAATACTGTTCGAAGTTGAAATCCTACCAATTTAAAAGTTTTTTTACTTCCTTTTTGCAAGTACATTAATAAAAAAAATCTATTCTGTAGATTTCATTTCTTGTACTTTCCAATAAGTGTAATCTATGCAAAATAACTTTGCCTGGTCAAGGAAGGGCCTCACCTGCAAGTGATGTATAAATCAGGCCTTTTCCACTGTTTTGTACAAAATTGGGTAGGGGGGACAAAAAGAAAACAAAAACAACCAAGCAAAACCCCCCGACACCAGATTCCAGATTGAATCAGTATCAGTAAAGACTACGGGAATGTCTGCACTGCAAGAAATAACTAACTCTATTCCAAAATAACGTAATCTACATCCACATAGCAGGCAGTTATTTTGAAATAGTGTCAAAACACTGTCAAGCTGGAGGACTTCTTACTCCAACTTCTGTAATGCTCAGGGGCTGTGTCTAGACTGGCCAGTTTTTCTGGAAAATCAGCCGCTTTTCCGGAAAAACTTGCCAGCTGTCTACACTGGCCACTTGAATTTCCGCAAAAGCACTGACTTCCTACTGTAAGAAATCAGTGCTTTTTGCAGAAATACTATGCTGCTCCCATTCGGGCAAAAGTCCCTTTTGCGCAAAACTTTTGCGCAAAAGGGCCAATGTAGACAGCAGAGATTTGTTTTCCGCAAAAAAGCCCTGATCGCGAAAATGGCGATCGGGGCTTTTTTGCGCAAAAGCGCATCTAGATTGACCAGGGACGCTTTTCTGCAAAAAGTGCTTTTGCGGAAAAGTGTCCATGCCAATGTAGACGCTCTTTTCCACAAATGCTTTTAACGGAAAACTTTTCTGTTTTAAGCATTTCTGGAAAATCATGCCAGTCTAGATGTAGCCTCATTATATGAGGAATAAGGGAAGTCAGAAGAAGAGGGTCCATTTCAAATAAGTGCTGTGTCAAACTCAAATAAGCTACACAAATTGAGCTAAGCCCTGCAGTGTAGACACACCCTAAGGCTGCACTTTTCCCCCACCCCTTCAAAAGGAATAATTCTCCACTGGGTGCTTCTGAGGTAACTTACTTTGTCTATGCAAGTACTTGTATCACCTTAGTATCTGACTGTGAGGCTGTATGGAATATGGGTGACCATTTATAATATCATTGATACCAATATCACAAAATGTGCCATGTGAGCGATCAGTGGAAAAGACACGATTTGCTAAATATGATAAGTTTTATAGGTATGTATCATATTTGTATGGCAAGTTATAAATATGTGCATTAGATCTGTGCCTCAAATTTGATGCCCCTAGACAGACTGGTAATGGCACTATCTGGCCTGTTTGAGGGCCTACCAAGGGCAGTCAGATGTAGAATGAACGATGGAGAGAAGCCAGGGGCTCTGCCGGTGGGTCAGCAGGACATGTAGGGACATGACAATGGACAAGAGGGCTCCAAATACCTTCCATGCCCATGTGCTGTGAGTTTGTGGTGGGGACAAAGGCTGTATAAAGCCACATGCAAAGAATCTAAAAAGGCAGCTGCATCTTCTCCATTTTGTCTTCAGTCCTGCTTCTCATCTGTGGAGTAAATTCTCTGAAGGACAAAGTGACTGATAGATCCATCCAGGCTTGGGATGTGTTCCAGAGGGACATTGCAAACTCACAAATTCAGCAGGGCTGTTAAGAACCCAAAATATGGGTTCTGAAGTGAGTGTTTGGATGTATGCACTTGTGTACACATTAGCAATTTGTTTCTCTTTTGTTCTTTTTATATATATAATAAAACCTTTTGTTTTAGATATTAAAGTGTTGGCTGGCAACATGGTATTTTGGGGAAAGATTCAAACATAGCTGGTCTTTTGGGGAAATCAGAAGAGCATTTTGCAATGTGAACCAAGTTTTAAGTAACTTCTCACTGTACTGTACTGAACCGGGTTGCTGATTGGAAACCAGAGACTGAACCGCAGTAAGGGGGCTGTATGATTTTGTTTTTCTAGCTTCTTGATAACCAGTGTGGAGGATCAGTAATAGTTTTGTGACCCATTCCTTTTTCAAGCATTCTTCTCAGATGAAAGCCAACATGCAGAATGCCATCAGGAATACAGTGTAAGCCAGAACAGACCGCAGAGCTCAGGTGCACAGTGTGTGTTCCCAGGTGTGTCGGGGAGCCCCTGACCCTGCACTCCTGTGCCCAGCCAGATGTGACCCTCCACCTACCAGTAGAGTAAAAAGGGCTTATTGTTTCTCTGAGATACAGCACAGGCTTGATGTTGACTTAGGAACCAGGGCAGAAAGCCTTAGCCCTCTGAGGGGGAGGGGTGGAAGGGATTCACAGGCCCCTGAATTCCTTCTGTCTTGGATTTAGTCCACTTCCTTCATGCTGCCCCAAGCCCCAGCAACTTGTCCCTCAGCCTCCTGGCAGCCACACCCCTTGCTTTGTTCAGATTCCACCACATAGCCCAGGTGTCAGGTGGCTGGGCCATGCCTACGTGCCCCCCTCAGGGACCATCCCGCACCGGGCCACAGATGCACACTCTTTGAGTCTCTGTGTCTCTGCAGATCAGCCTAGGCCAGTAGGGATCACACACAGCATAACACGGCAACCAGTGAATGCCAAATCAGAGCGGATCCAGGGCCACAAAAGCGTACAGCACCCCCACTACATCTCACTCTGTGCGGTCATAGGGCATTTCAAATTGATGTCAATCAGGGGTCTCCTACCTTTTTAACCACAAGATCACTTTTTCAATTTCAGTGCAATGTAAGATCCACCTCTAACCCAAATACACTTGCCCGGCTTCCTTCCTGCCCCTTCTCTGAGGCCTCCCCCTGCTCACTTCATCCCCCTTCCTCCCTGAATCTCACTCACTTTCACCAGGCTAGGGTAGAAGGTTAGGGTGCAGGCTCTGGTCTTGGGCCAAGGGGTTCGGAGCATGGGAGGGGACTCCCTGAAGGTAGCGAGGAGGGGTGGGTTCTGGAGTGGCCTAGGGGAAAAGGCATTTACCTGGGGAATGCATGATTGGGAGCTTGAGTTCCTCCCCCCAGCCCACCCTGGGGCAGCTGGGCAGCCAACACAGGCTGCCCCAGGGATGGAGCTGGCTCCCACATTAGGAAGGCAGGATAAGGGATGCTCTGAAGTTAGGGTGGTGGGGTGGGTTCTGGAGGGGCCATGGGGATAGGGCACTTACCTGGGGAAGACAGGGTTGTGGGCTGGAGTCCACCCACCATGGAAGAACCTGACACCAGGGATGGAGCAGTGGGGTTAAGTCAGGCTTTCTCCTGGCCTGGCCTGCGCCCCTCCTGAAAGCGGCTGGCATGGACAGCAGTGGCTCCATATGCTGCCCCTCATCGCCAGGCACCAACCCCACAGCTTCTGCTAACCATGGTTCCCCGTCATTGATCAATGGGAGCTGCAGGAGCAGTGTCCCCTGCCCTGACTTTCTCAGGGGCTACAGGGACGTGCCAGCGACCTCCAGCAGCACAATTACCACAGGGGTAATCACTCCAGCCATGGCAGGTCAGGCATTTTACTCAAAGGATTAAATGTAAGTGTACAAGAGAAATGAAAAGGATGAAATGCACAGACCAGTCAAACCCAAAATAACCCATTTTGCAAGCAGTAAAAGTAATAACAGCCCCCACATGTGTGTTGGGTTGGGAGCTGAGAGGGAAGGACTGTGTGTGTGTGTGTGTGTGTGTGTGTGTGTGTGAATGACAGACACACACAGTGAGTGAGTGACACATTTGCATTGCCAAGCTCCCTCCATCCCCTTCTCTCTGTGAGAAGACAGGGTACAGAAATGGGGGAGGAGGAACACCCTGACAGCAGCCCTCCCTCTTCTCACTCCTGCACAGCAAACAGGAGACTTCTGGGGGCAGCTCCAGGGCAGAGGGCAGGAGCAGCATGACAGCGGATGGAGGGGCAACTGAAGGGCCAAAACTTGACAGCCTCTTGGCCAGACCAGTCAGGATCCCCTGTCAGAGACTCCAAGATCCACCGGTAGATCCCGATTGACTGGTTGGTGACCACTGACTACAGGGAGTTATCCGTGACACCCACACCTGAGCTGGATGGTCACTTTCTACTACAAATGACTTTTCCAGTTGCTTGTTTTGCTAAATTTCAAATTTTCATGTTGAAAATTTGAGTTGCAGGTCTCTGTCCCAGGCTGAATTTTTTGAAAATGTGAAGCTATTGAATCAGTCGTTAATATTTTTTTCTCCTCTGAGCTTGTTCTCTTTTTGATTTGATGTGTTTCACAGCCGAGTTCACAGTGCTGGGTCCTGCTCACCCTGTCACGGCCACTGTGGGTCAGGCCATTCAATTACCCTGTCACCTGTCCCCCAGGATGAGCGCTGAGAACATGGAGGTGAGATGGTTCCGGTCGGAGTTCTTTTCCTTTGTGCACCTGTATCAGGATGGGAAGGATGAATATGAGCAGCAGATGCCCGACTATCAGGGAAGGACAGAGTTTTTGAAAGCTGGTCTCGCAGAGGGCAATGTGTCCTTGCGGATTCTTAATGTCAGACCAATGGATAGAGGACAGTATCGCTGTTTTGTTCGAGATGGTACTTTGTACGAAGAAGCCCTGTTGGAACTGAAGGTAGCAGGTCAGTAGCTCCTGTCTGTATTATATTAGTATCGTCTGCAGTTTTTATTCCTTGCTACTGCAACAACTATGACCTAGCAACTTGTGAATTGTTTAACACACCATGTTACAACCACATTCAAATCCTTTCCATAATATGCAGACAACTTTCCCAGTGTTTGGTTACAGACATTTTCAGAATGGCCAGGAGTCTTCCTGGGCCAAAATAAATTCTTAATTGACATCACAAGGAGGAGTGCTTTGTTAGGAGGTTAAGGACTTCTGAACAAAGAAGGTCTTCCAGTTCCTCTGCTGTCGTTTTATGGATACATGGCCCAGGTGACATTGCCAAGTTTATATGGTCTTCTGCTCTGGTCACGACTGGTTGTAATTTAGGGGTGCAGTCAAAATCAGCTACAGTTTTCTGATTGGCTGAGGCCATACAATGGTAATGGATGAGTTGTGTATTTATCACTCCTATTTATAGCTGAGCACTGGTCCCCTTCTGCTCTGACAGTTTCGCTGAGGGGCCAGGTAGTTTTATTTAAACAAAAGAAAAAGAAAAACATCCATCCAGTACGCTGGCCATCAGAAGTGTTTAAATGAAGTGGTCGGGTTTCAACACTCAGGTACTCTTGTGATTCAGTGAAATCATTATAAATACTTGTTGACCTGTTTTCCCCTGTCTAAGTGTTGGGAATACAGAGATTCTGGTTTTCATTTGTTCCATCTGCATGAGTAAGTGATCTCAAATGAGAACAAGGGAGCCACAATCTAGTCCCCATCCCCTGTGTTTGTAAGTTCACTCTTGGAATTGACACGTTTGTTGTTTTCCTGTAGTTTTAGGCTCCAGTCCTCTCATCTCTGTTCAGGGTCACCAGGATGGAGGAATCCGGGTAGTTTGTCAGTCAGCTGGTTGGTACCCAGAGCCTGAGGTGCTGTGGAGAGATCACATCGGGCACCTTTTAACATCACTGTCAGAAGCAAAATCTCAAGTGGATAACGATTTGTTTAGAACTGAAAGCTCTATTATTATGAGAGAACAAGCAAACCAAAGCTTGTCTTGTTGTATCAGGAACACCTTTCTCAATCAAGAAAAGGAATCAACAATTTATATAGCAGGTCAGTTACTTTCCCTACCCCACACTTACATTACCACTACTAGAAACAAAACACAACACAAAAACATTGAAAACTCTGTAGTGCATATTTTACAATCTACATGCACACAAAGAAGTTTGGCAGGGGGAGGCTGATATCTTCACAGGGTCACTATTCAGTCAATTTCATTATCTAACTTTTGGATCAGTCCGTTGGAGATGATGTCCATCTGTTTGCACTTGGAGAAGAAGATGATGTCTCTTTGTATCTGTGCAAGTTTCTTCATGGAGTTGATGGATTTCCACTTCATACGACTAAATCAGGGGTGGGCAAGATACCTCTTGTGGGCCAAGCCACCAGATCTGGCCTCCAGGCCCCTCTGCTGAGATCTCAGGCACACATCAGCTGCTGTTTTAAAAACAGGGCTGCACTGTGTGAGTCTCTACTCTGGGGGGAGAGGCCTTGGGTGATCTCCCCACCCCCAGCCCAATCCTCAGCTCCTATTGGCCAGACACAACCAGCCAATAGGAGTTGAAAGACTGGCCTTGGGACTGGAGGTAATATAAGGCTCTTTCCTCTCCCAGGGTATGTCTACACAACAGCATCATTTTGGAGTAACGGCCATTACTTTGAAATAAAAATGTGAGCATCCGCACAGCAGTTCTGTTATTTTGAAATAATTTCAAAATAACGGACGGCTTATTACAATTTCCGAATTAAGCGTGCAGTGCAGACGTGCCCCAGATCTGAGAGCCACATGGAGGGAGCAGCTGCAGTTTTGAGTGATGTGGGACTGCAGCAGACAGGTAGCCCAGCCTGCCTTGGGGGGTGCTGCAGGGCTGTTGGCCAGGAGACACTTAGATAAGTGCCTCCCAGCCAGAGCCTGCCTCTGGCACCCCTGTCCCTCCTGCACCCCAACTCCCTCCGCTAGGTCACCATCCAAACCCCCTGCACCAGGTCACAACTCACTCCCACATCCTGTACCCCCTATTATATCTCTCCCCTGGGTAGAATGCTCTCCTGCACCCCATAGCCCCTCCCTGACCCTGAACTCCATTCCCTGCCCCAGATCATAACCACATCTTTCACTCAAGCTCCCTCTCAATACCCACACCATTTCCTGTACCCCAGTCCCAGACCCCGTGTGCCCTTCTGCACCAAACCTCCATCCTAGACCCCACATCTCCCCCACAGATGAGTGTGGCCCTTGATCCATGGCAATTAAAAAACAGGAGGAAGAGAGGGGGCAGAGCCACCTTTGGAGATACTTGGAGACCCTTTTGAAATGTAATGGTGATCTATGTTTGGGTCCTGACCCATAGGTTGGGAACCCCCTCCCCCCCAATAATGCGGACCCTGCCCCCACCAATGACACGGACCTATGTTTTAATCTCTATGGAAATCCGTGCAACTTTTCTACCATTCAAAACAAGATAATGGACTACTGTTTTTTCTACATTTTGTTCCTTTGGTTTCCTGAGCAACAGGTAACTCCAGCTAGTAACTCATAAGGGACCTTGTGCAAAAGGATTTTTTTGAACAAAATGACCCCGTCTACACTGCTTTATTTTTTTTCTTCTCACAAAAACCTTTTCTGCAATAAAGAGACTTTGCAAATGACAGTGCAAGAAATGCTAATGAGCGCTTCGTTTGCATTGCCTCTACCGACAAAATGATTCTGTCTAGATGTAGCCTAAAGGCCAGATTACTTGCTGGGATAACTCCACTGAATGGTCAACAGAGTTTTATAGGCAGAAAATTTGCCTCTGAGCTCTATGAACAATTTAGGTGCTGTGGTGTGATTTGTATTAGGGCAAATCTCAAGTGTACAACTATCTGTTTGAAACAAGTAAAAAACTGTTCTTATCACTCTCAGATAAATCCGTACTGATAAATGCTCACAGATCAACCAATGCTTAAGCTCTGTTGGTTGGCGTTATTTTAAAGTCAATGTCTGGCTTTTTTAAAAATCTAGTGTAGGTGAACTCCTGCTTTCCCCCTTATCTCATGCAACTCCTGTTGTATTTATGTGCAATAATTTTTTTCACCCCGGCTTCCAAACTGATGCATGTCCTGGGTTTTCTGTTTCTCAGATTCCTTTTTCCCGAGGGCGAGTCCCTGGATGGTGGCTCTCATTGTGATCCTGCTGGTTTTGTTTGGTTTCATGGGCCTCATTGCTTATCTGTTTAAACTAAAAGGTAAATATCACAGGGGAGAATGTCTGAAATTAATGAGAAATTGTCTGTTAGTAAATTAAAAAAGGGAGGATGGGACATTTCACACTCGGCCAAGTGAGGGAAGCACGAAGCTGCACTGCCCTGCCCTCAGCAGCACAGGGAAGGATCCGTTACCAAGGTTTCCCCTTGTTTCAGGGAGCAGTGATCCTCATCTTCCCTTTGTGACAGGTTCGCTCATAGGGGTCTCCCTGGGGCTATCACCCAATGTGCATTGTCCAGCCAGATATAACAGTCAGTACATTCCCAAAGCTCCCAGCAAAGTGAATGGGAACAAGTAACATACAAGGAAGCCGTGTTGGGCGCTAAGGGTGAGCTTTTTAGAGGTGTTTGGACATCTAATACCAATTGTAATAAACCTGATTACTGTTAAAAATCTGCCCCTCCTTCCATAGGGAATTCAGAACTTTCCAAGCTATAAGGCCTTGAAAATAAACCGTTTCTTTTTGATACTTCACTCTAGCGTAGACACAAAATGAGTAGAATGTGAATGAAATGTTTCATTATTTTCCAGTTTATAGGAATTCAAGAGGGTGTGTCTAAACCCCCTCAATGGAGCCATGTAGATTAGGCTGATTGGCAGAGGGAAATGAATCCGCGATTTAAATAATCGCGGCTTCATTTAAATTTAAATGGCTGCCACGCTGAGCCATCAAACAGCTGATGAGCTGTTTGTCGACTCAGCGAGCTAGTCTGGACACTCCCGCACCGACCTGAAAGCCCTTTATCGACCTCCCTGTTATGCCTCGTAGGATGAGGTTTACTGGGGAGATCGATAAAGGGCTTTCATGTCAACAGGTGACCGTCTAGACATTTTAAAAATAAATCCAGAGGAGACTGAGCCTGGTGAATTTCTACTCACCTGCTGCAATGTTGCTATGTTCCCCCTTTGTTCTGGGGGACAGTGATTTGCATCAGCCCATTAATAGGCACCAAGAACTTCTTCCCCAGAACTATGTTGATTAAACTGACTGCAGCACGTGGAAGAAGCAGGAGCAGAGCAGCCAAACCCCTGCCCAGTCTCCACCCTTTTCTGCCCCTGCCCGCTCCACCTGTTCAGTTATTCCCCCTCCATCCCAATGATCTTGGGAACTGGGAAAGGCCCTTTTCCCTCCTCTGGCAGGTGAATGTTGGGTGTGATTTGTATTAGGGGAGCAGCTTGTGATTCCATGTATAGTTACAAAGAAACTGGTACAAGACCCAGTCTGATAAATGTTGTCCCCATAGGTGTAATATGGAAAAGTGAGATGCAGTAGAAAATAGGGGTTTGAACATCAATAAAGCCTCTGCCTAAACTTGAGTATTGACAATAGTGTAAAAGTATCACGTACGATATGAGGAAGTAAAAACATTCTCCTCTTGGTGTTGACAGCAAGAAACCCATCAAAGACCCATGAATTGTAGACAGTCAGTGCTTAACATTCACAGAAGTCAGACAGCCATGTAAAAATGGGAAAATATCCTAACGACAACTTATATTTATTTCTGTTTATTTTTTTAGGTGATCGGGATACAAAAATTGGTAAGTGTTGTGCTCTTTCTTCCGATGAAGAAAACTTTTATATAAATATGTCCCTTTCTTAAGTGTGTCTCTTAATTTATTTTGGGTGGAGTATTCTAACCATAAAAAGATGAAATCTTTGCCATTGACTTCAGTACATCTAGGTTCAAGAACTAAATGCACATTCCACCAAACCAATATTGCTGATAATTTGCAGGCCAAGAATACCACTCTTTGGACTCTCGGAGCTCGTAGCAAAGCCAGTGTGCGAGATGTAAGGAAGTAGGACTAGGGTCTAGTGGCTAGATATTTAAAGATGGTTGGTCAGCAAACTCTCATTAAAATCAGTTAGGTTCCCAAATGTATTGAATAATTGGGCCCGAATTCCATAAGGAATTAAACTTTCCAAATTGTAAATGCTTGAAAATAATCAGTTATTGTTGGATACTGAACTCTAGGGGTATGTCTACACTACCACCCTAGTTCAAACTAGGGAGGTTAATGTAGTCATACGGAGTTGCAAATGAAGCCCGGGATTTGAATTTCCTGGGCTTCATTTGCATGATGCCGGGCGGCGCCATTTTTAAATGTCCGCTAATGCGGACTCCGTGCCCGCGGCTACACACGGCACGAACTAGCTAGTTCGGACTAGGCTTCCTAATCCAAACTAGCTGTACGCATCATGGAACGAGGTGTACAGCTAGTTCGGATTAGAAGCCTAGTCCGAACTAGCTAGTTGGTTCCGCGTGTAGCCGCGGGCACAGAGTCCACACTAGCGGACATGTAAAAATGGCACCGCCCGGCATCATGCAAATGAAGCCCGGGAAATTCAAATCCTGGGCTTCATTTGCAACTCCTTATGACTACATTAACCACCCTAGTTCGAACTAGGGTGGCTAGTGTAGACATACCATAGTGTAGTTACATGGTTCGTTAAACATGAATGAAATGTTTATCTAGTTGCTAGACATTCATATCATGGAAACACTTCTTTAAATCTATATTAACTGAAATTATGCTTAACCAACTTTTATTTACATCCATTTGCTTCATTTCATTTCTTCAGGGAAACAGCATCAAGAAATCAGTAAGTTTAATTTTTCTCCACATAGAACCTTTTCTATTACGTTGTTTGCTGTTCTATTCTTTATAATGATGATGATAAAAGTGATATCAACTTGAAAATCACCTGAAATATGAATGACGACCTATGGATACTAATTCAGTATGTGGGTAATGGGGAATCATAAAGAAACTATTATCTGAAATGTGCTTCTCTGAAGGTGAAATTCACACAGTGCCAGTGGTACCATGAAGTGAAGGGCTAGAAGTACTCTGTTCCCTCAAATGAACTTGGATCCTCCTCTAAGAGAGCGGTTGATGTTAAAAAGAACATGGGGAGTGGACAGGGAAACACAATCGGAAATGAGTAGGCTTCATGGTCTCTCCTTCAAAAGGAAAACTTAATCTAAATTTGTCTCCTCGTGTTTTATTTTTTTATCCCAAAAAAAGAGTCCAGATGGTGTGGCACTAACAACAAGACTTAGGCCTTGTCTGCACCAACGTGGAAAGTTAACTTAAGATAAGCAACTCCAGCTATATGAATTGCATAGCGGGAGTCAATGTATTAAATAGTTTTTTAGTTTGGTTTGATTTTGGTTTGGTTTTGTTGGTGCCATCCACATAGTAGGAGGTCTCCTGGCTATTTTCCTTATTCCTTATGAGGAGCAGGAGTACTGGCAGGAGTATTCCTTTTAAAAAAAGGAATAAGGGATCTTTCGGTAAAGGCTTTATTTTCCAAAAGATCCCCGTCTAGACTGGCGCTTTTTTCCGGCAAAGCTCCAAGCCGGAAAAAAAGCGGCAACCATGTTTATGCAAATGAAGCAGGGGGGATTTAAATCCCGGCTTCATTTGCAATTGCAATGTGTCTAATTTGCATCCCTTTAATGGAAAAGGGATGCAGTCTAGACACAGTCCTTATGCATAATCATCTGCTTTTGTGGAAAAACTTGCCAGCTTTCTACACTGGCCACTTGAATTTCCACAAAAGCACTGACGATCTCATGTAAGATTGTCAGTGCTTTTGCGGAAATACTATGCTGCTCCCATTCGGGCAAAAGTCTTTTTCCGA
This sequence comes from Pelodiscus sinensis, assembly GCF_052426305.1. Taxonomy (NCBI): domain Eukaryota; kingdom Metazoa; phylum Chordata; order Testudines; family Trionychidae; genus Pelodiscus; species Pelodiscus sinensis. The sequence continues at coordinate 31,138,482 of NC_143070.1, forward strand.
AAAACTTTTGCGCAAAAGGGCCAGTGTAGACAGCAGAGATTTGTTTTCCGCATAAAAGTCCCGATCGTGAAAATGGCAATTGGGGCTTTTTTGCGGAAACGCGTGTCTAGATTGGCCATGGGTGCTTTTCCGCAAAAGGTGCTTTTGTGGAAAAGCGTCCTGCCAATCTAGACGCGCTTTTCCGAAAATGCTTTTAAAGGAAAACTTTTCCGTTAAAAGCATTTCCAGAAAATCATGCCAGTCTAGATGTAGCCAAGTTGTATCGCTAACAGAATAGTACAACAAAAGCTTTAACTGTTAGAAACCAAGTAGTGTTTCAGCAAAAATGTTTTCCCTCTGTTGTTGTTGTTGTTTGTTGTCAATAGAAATAACTTTAAAACCTTGATCTTATTCCTGTGTCCTAGAAGGCAGGAGATTCTGTATGCACATACCCAAGACTGCAAAGCCAAAATACTAGGAGAGATCAGTTTTCCAAGCTCTCTCCAGAAGGAGGGTTAAAGAGTTTGAGGGCAGCCCACAGGAAGAATTTCCAAATGTGTCTTCCTGGATTTTCAAAGGGTTTTTGCATTTGTTGCTGGCAGCAATACCAATGCAGGGCCAAGGAATCTTTGATCTTGGGGAGTTTTCAGACAGAAGCCTATAATGGCAGAGTATTTTAAAGTCTCTTGTGGGCCCCCAGCTTCTACACTCGGAGTGCAAGATTGGGGAATGGCCTTGAAACCAGCATGTTGGCAGACAGGGAGTGCTGGTGGCTTAAACATGTTGGTTAAGATGGTGGGAGTGGCTCTGTATGCAGGAGGGAGTGTGGAGCTGAGGGTTGGAGTCTGGGAAAGGATATGGGTGTTGGGAGGGACTTTGGGTGCTTGAGGAGGATTGAGATGTGGGAGAGAGATTGGGGTGCTAGACCTGAGCGAGGGGTGCTCACTTTGGACAATTTCCTCTAAGCCACAATTATCTCTGTGACTCCTGGGTGAGAACACATTATGGTCACATGACTCTGCCTGCTGTCTCCGGCCCAGCAGTGCCCATTAACGGTTCTAAATCCTGCTGGAAAGGGATAGCAAGTGGAGTTCCTCAAGGGTCTGTTTTGGGACCCGTACTGTTCAATATCTTCATCAATGATGTAGATATTGGGATAGAGAGTACGCTTATTAAGTTTGCAGATGATACCAAACTGGGTGGGGTTGCAACTTCTTTGGAGGATAGGGACATAATTCAAAATGACCTTAGCAAGTTAGAGAAATGGTCAGAGGTAAACAGGATGAGGTTTAATAAAGAGAAATGCAAAGTGCTCCACTTAGGAAGGAACAATCAGTTCCATACATACAAGATGGGAAGCAACTGTCTAGGAAGGAGCATGGCGGAAAGGGATCTAGGGGTCATAGTGGACCACAAGTTGAATATGAGTCAACAGTGTGATGCTGTTGCAAAAAAAGCAAATATGATTTTAGGTTGCATCAACAGGTGTGTTGTAAGCAAAACTCGTGAAGTCATTGTGCTGCTCTACTCTGCACTAGTTAGGCCTCAGCTGGAGTACTGTGTCCAGATCTGGGCGCCACATTTCAAGAAAGATGTGGAGAAATTGGAAAGGGTACAGAGAAGAGCGACAAGAATGATTAAAGGTTTAGAGAACATGACCTATGAAGCCAGGCTTCATGAACTGGGCTTGTTTAGTTTGGAAAAAAGAAGATTAAGGGGGGACATGATAGCGGTTTTCAAATATCTAAAAGGGTGCCACAAAGAGGAAGGAGAAAATTTGTTCCTCTTGGTTTCTGAGGACAGGACAAGGAGTAATGGGCTTAAAGTGCAGCAGGGGAGGTTTAGATTGGACATTAGGAAAAAATTCCTAACTGTCAGGGTGGTCTAATATTGGAATAAATTGCCAAGGGAGGTGGTGGAATCTCCCTCTCTGGAGATATTTAAGAACAGGTTAGATAGACATCTGTCAGGGATGGTGTAGACGGAGCGTGGTCCTGCCTTGAGGGTGAGGGGCTGGACTCGATGACCTCTTGAGGTCCCTTTCAGTCCTATTATTCTATGATTCTATGATTCTATGATTGGCCGTGGTTCCCAGAGGGCAATTGGAGGCAGCATGTAGAACCAGGCAGCCATGATGTGTCTCCACCTAAGGACCACTGAGACTTTTCTGACTTGAGGAGAGCCATCGGACATGAACACCCTCCTCATCCAGCATCCTGACATCCCTCGTGTTCCCTGACTTTCTGCTCCAAGTCCCCACCTGGACACACACTCTCTCCTAGAGCCTGCATCCCGCATCCTCTCCCATGTCCTAATCTCTGCTCCCAACAAAGTGAGTGAGAACACGTATTGAGCAAGGAAGCAGTTTTGGGGCCTAAGGTTTAGTATATTAAAGGTATTTGAACACTTAATGCCAACTGAAATCAGTGGGAGTAAGGACCTTAAATAGCTTGAAATTCTGGCCGTAATTCCACAGGGAACTCAACATTTTTAGAATGCTAAGCCCTTGAAAATAATCTATTCTATTTTGATACTTTGGCTTAGAGTAGACAAAAAATTAATAAAATGTGAAAAAAAGTTTAATCATTTTCAAAGTTCTAGAATTTCTGAAATTCTGAAATTTTTGAAATCTGAGATTCTGAAATCTCCATTCACTGAAAATATTCAAAATTACCTTTTGTTTATCTCTATTTTCTTTATTTACTGTGATTAGGGAGATTTCTTGGAAATATTTAGTTCAAATTTTCTCTTAGTTGAGCTTTGCCTTTGAAGTAGTTTGCTGCTCTTTTTAATGTTTATAATTAACAATAATTAAAAGAAAACAACAATAAGCTTAAAATCACAAGACACGCCAGACATAATGAAGTGATAACAATTCAGTATGGAGGTAATGGGAAGCCCCAGACTTTAAAATGTATCTTCTGTGAGGGTAAAAGTCACCTAGTCTTGGAGGCAACATGAAGCGGGAATCCAGGAGGACTCTGTGCCCCAATGTCCTTCCACTCCTCTGACATGTAAATAGTGTGGTCAGAATTGGATCATGCTACAGGCTACGTGAATCTTTATTTCGGGAGCCGTTATTTCATTTCATTTTAAAAATAAATCCAGAGGAGACTGAACCTGGTGAATTATACTTGCCTGCTGCAAGGCTGCAAAGTTCCTCCTTTGGTCCAGGAGACAGTGATCTGCATCAGCCTGTAAGTGTCTTGCCTGTAAGTGTTAAAGCCATAGACAATGGGTCCTAGAAAGTCTCCAGGTATGCTACGGAAGCAGGAAGTGAGTCGGCAGGAGGCCAGAAGAGCCAATGGAAATAGAGTGTGGGATCTTTTAATTGGAAGCAGTGACCTTCCTTTTCCTGTCTTTGTGTGACCAGAGCAGACCTTGTCAAACATGAATTGAGCCAGGGAGCAGGGAATGGAGGGTTCAGTGACATCCATGTCTAGGGAAGGACTAAATTTTGGAACAGTAGGTATGTGAGTAGAACAAGAAAGGTTTAGTCAGACCGAATCAGACACTATAACTTTCCTAAAGGAATCTCAGGGAAACAATTCTCTGTGATTTCTCTCCCCCCCCACACACACTTTTTTCTCCCATTACTCTGTAACACGTAGAAACCAAGCAGTGTTTCAGCAAGAATGTTTTCTCTCTGTTGTTGTTAATGGAAATAGCTTTAAGACCAAGATCTTACTCCTGTGACCTAGAAGGCAGGAGATTCTGTGTGCACATACCTAAGACTGCAAAGCCAAAATACTAGGAGGGATCAGTTTTCCAAGCTCTCTCCAGAGGGAGGGTTAAAGAGCCTGAGGGTAGCCCACAGGAAGAATTTCCAAATGTGTCTTCCTGGATTTTCAAAGGGTTTTTGCATTTGTTGCTGGCAGCAACACCAATCCAGGGCCACGGAATCTTTGATCTTGGAGAGTTTTCAGACAGAAATCTCCATTCACTGAAAATATTCAAAATTACTGTTTGTTTATCTCTATTTGCTTTATTTACTGTGATGAGTGAGATATCTTGAAAATATTTCGTTCAAATTTTCTGTTAATTGAGCTTTGATTTGAGGTAGTTTACTGGTTTAATTAATGTTTATAATTAACAGTAATTAAGAAGACAACAATAAGTTTAAAATCACAAGACATGCCAGACATAATGAACTGAACAATTCAGTATGGAGGTAATGGGAAGCCACAAATCTTTAAAATGTATCTTCTGTGAGGGTGAAATTCACCGTGTGCTGGAGGCAACATGAAGCGGGAAGCCAGGAGGACTCTGTGGCCCAATGTCCTTCCACTCTTCTGACAAGTAAATAGTTTGGTCAGAATTGGATCATGTTACAGGCCACGTGTACCTTTATTTCGGGAGCCGTTATTTAATTTCATTTTAAAAATAAATCCAGAGGAGACTGAACCTGGTGAATTATATTCGCCTGCTGCAAGGTTGCTAAGTTCATCCTTTGATCCGGGAGACAGTGATCTGCGTCAGCCCATTAATAGGCACCAAGGACTTCTCCCCTGGAACTGAATCAAATAAATTGACTGGAGCATGTGGAGGAGGCAGAAGCAGAGTAGCCAAACCCCTGTGTGCTCCCCATCCTCTTCTGCCTCCTCCCGCCCCATCTATTCAGTTATTTCCTAACCATGCCAGCGGGCTTAGGGAATGAGGAAAGGCCCTTCTCCCTCCTCTGGCAGGTGAATGTTGGGTGTGATTTGTATTAGGAGAGCAGTTTGTGGTTGAATTTATTGTTACAAAAAACTGGGATGAGACCTAGTCTCATAAATGCTGTCCCCATAGGTGTAATCTGGAAAAGTGAGATGCAGTAGAAAATTGGGGTTTGAATAGCAATGAAGCCTCTGCCTAAACTTGAGTATTGACAGTAGTGTAGAGCAGAACGTAAAAGATGGAGAAAGTAAAAACCTTCTACTCTTAGTGTTGACAGCAAGAAACCCATCGAAGACCCATAAATTGTAGACAATCAGTGCTTAACGTTCCCAGAAGTCAGACAGCCATGTAAAAATGAGAAAATGCTCCTAACAACAACTTATATTTATTTCTGTTTATTTTTTTAGTTGATCGGGATAGAAAAATTGGTAAGTGTTGTGTTCTTTCCTCCAATGGGGAAACCTTTTGTATAATTATGTCCCCTTATAAAGGTGTTTTTTAATTTGTGTATTATTTTGTGGGGAGTATTTTAATCTTAAAAGATTAAATATTTTCCATTGATTTCAATGCATGTAGGTTCAAGCACTAAATGCACATTCCACCAAAACAATAATGCTGATAATCTGAGGTTCAGGAATACCACTGTTTGGACCCTTGGCGCTCTTGGCAAATCTGACGAGAATGCACGAGAGATAAGGAAGCAGGACAAAGCTCTAGTGGCTAGGTTGTTATAGATGTTTGTTCAGTGAACTCGCTCATTAAAATCAGTTAGGTTTCTAAATGTGTTGAATAATTGGGCTCAAATTTCATAAGGAATTCCAAGCTTTCCAAATTGTAAATGCTTGAAAATAATCCGTTACTCTAGGACTCTGAAGTATAGTATAGCCACATGAGTTTGTAAAACATGAATGAAATGTTTGTGATCCAGTTGCTATGTACAGAAGCTATTGCCCTCTGGAAAAGGTGCCTCAAACACAGGATTACTACCAGTATATACTACCTCCCAGGTATTTTAAATACCACCGCCTACGCACTCGTCAGAACCCTACTTCAAAAGCAAGAGTGACCGATGAGTGACAGCGCTGTCAACAATCTACTGTCACTGGGACTATCCTCAGAGAGACCGTTTCAGAGTTAGAGCGCCAGTGCTTGGAACAAGTACAGGGCTACGTCTACTCAAAAAATGCATATGCCCACAAATGGTCACAATTTGTCAGATGGGCCACATCACGTAACATTCCACTTGAGGTGGCCCCGTTACCTTCCACCCTCCAATATCTCCTGCACTTAAAACAATCCCATCTTTCCAGGAGTGCCATTAAGGTCCATCTGGCAGCGATCACAACTTTCCACACAAAAATAGACGATGCTTCCAGATTAGTCCATCCAGTGATGAAATGGTTCCTGAAGGGCCTCCAGGCCCTGCACCCCGACGTGGCTCCCACAGCTGAGCCATGGGATTTGCACTTGGTTCTTAACACATTTACTAAATGACCATTCAAGCCCATGGCCACATGCTCCCTGCTTTACTTTTTGGTGAAGACTGCCTTTCTAGTGGTCGTTACTTCCACCAGGTGTGTGGGAGAAATAGTGGCACTAATGGCTGACCCCCAGATACCATTTTTTTCAAAGACAAGGTAACCCTACGTACTCATCCCGAATTCCTACCTAAGAGTCACTCTTCTTTCCATATACATCAGACCATTCAGCTCCCAGTATATTTTCCCAACCCTCACACCAATCAGTTAGAAGCAAAAATGCATCCCCTCAACATCCGCAGGGCACTTTCCTTTTATATACCTAGAGCAAAGCCCTTCAGATCCTCACCTAGACAAGGGACAGGCAAAAGGGCCTCTGTGGGCTGGATCCGGGCTGCCGAGCAGATGGAACCAGCCCACGGAGGCCCTTCTGCTCCCCCTCCAGGCCACTTAGAGTCTGGGGGGCAGGAGACCACGGGCAGGAGACCTTCTCCGCTCTGCCCCCACCCCATGAGCAGTGCCTGGTGCTTCAAAGCACCACATGCTCCTGGCAGGGTGGGAGGAGGCTTTGT